>NC_057924.1:28769285-29069285 GCF_018873765.1 Telopea speciosissima | reverse complement strand
TGACTTTCGAATAGATGCCCATTTTGGCATATGTTCATTTTCGATTTAAACCAGATTGGGTCGGTCATTTGGGGTTATTTGGGGGGCATTTCTGTACTTTTTTGGGCTTGGGATTTTCTAGAAAGTGTCCTTATCTCTTATTAGATGTGTGGATGTGATGTTGAGGGTCGTGACCTTCGAATCGATACCTATTTTAGACATATGTTCATTTTCGATTTAAACCAGATTGGGTGGGTTGTTTGGGGTAATTTGGGGGCATTTCAAGACCTTTTTTGGGTTTGGTATTTCTAAAAATTGTCATTATCTCTTATTAGACGTGTGGATGCAATGTTGAGGGTCCTGACCTTCGAATCGACACCTAATTCGGCATATGTTCATTTTCAGTTTAAACCGGACCGGGTAGGACATTTGGGGTTAATTGGGGGTATTTCTGCACTTTTTTAGGTTTCGTAATTTCTTTAAAGTGTGCTTATCTCTTATTAGACATGTGGATGCGATGTTGAGGGTCTTGACCTTCGAATCGATACCTATTTTGGCATACGTTCATTTTCGATTTAATTCAGACAGGGTGGGTCGTTTGGGGTTATTTGTGGGCATTTTTATACTTTTTTGGGTATGGTATTTCCTAAAAAGTGTCATTATCTCTTATTAGACGTGTGGATGCGATGTTGAGGGTCGTGACCTTCGAATCGAAATCAATTTCAGCATATGTTCATTTTCGGTTTGAACCAGACCGGGTGGGTCATTTGGGGTTATTTGGGGGCATTTCTTTACTTTTTTGGGCTTGGGATTTTCTAAAAAGTGTCCTTATCTCTTATTGTACATGTGAATGCAATGTTGACGGTCGTGACCTTCGAATCGATACCTATTTCGACATATGTTCATTTTTGGTTTGAACCAGACCGGGAGCTTCGATTGGGGTTATTTGGGGGCATTTTTATACTTGTTAGACGTGTGGATGTCATGTTGAGAGTCGTGCCCTTCGAATCGTTACGTATTTAGACATATGTTGATTTTTGGTCTGAACCAGACCATGTGGGTCCTTTGGAGTTATTTGGGGGCATTTCAGTATATTTTTTAGTTTGGGAATTTCTAAAAAGTGTCCTTATCTCTTATTTAACGTGTGGATGCGATGTTGAGGGTCGTGACCTTTGTACAATGCCTATTTAGGCATATGTTCATTTTCGGTTTAAAACCGACCGGGTGGGATGTTAGGGGTTAATTGGGCGCATTTCTGTACATTTTTCGGTTTAGTATTTTCTAAAAAGTGTCCATATCCCTTATTAGACGTGTCGATGCGATGTTGAGGGTCGTGACCTTTGTATCGATGCCTATTTTGGCATAAGTTCATTTTTGGTTTAAACCAGACAGGGTGGGTCGTTTGGGGTTATTTAGGGGCATTTCTGTACTTTTTTGGGTTTGGGATTCTCTAAAAAGTGTCCTTATCTCTTATTAGACGTGTGGATGCGATGTTGAGGGTCGTGACCTTCGAATCGATACCTATTTTGGCATATGTTCATTTTCGGTTTAAACCAGACTGGGTGGGTCATTTCGGGTTATTTGGAGGCATTCCTATACTTTTTTGGGTTTGGTAATCTCTAAAAAGTGTCCTTATCTCTTACTAGACGTGTGGATGTGATGTTGGAGTCGTGACCTTCGAATCGATACGTATTTAGACATATGTTCATTTCTGGTTTGAACCACATCGTGTGGGTCGTTTAGAGTTATTTGGGGGCATTTCAGTACTTTTTTGGGTTTGGAAATTTCTAAAAAGTGTCCTTATCTCTTATTAAACGTGTGGATGCGATGTTGAGGGTCATGACCTTTGTATCGATGCCTATTTCGGCATATGTTCATTTTCGGTTTAAAACCGACCGGGTGGGATGTTAGGGGTTATTTGGGCGCATTTCTGTACATTTTTCAGTTTAGTATTTTCTAAAAAGTGTCCTTATCTCTTATTAAACGTGTGGATGCGATGTTGGGGGTCATGACCTTCGTATCGATGCCTATTTCGGCATATGTTCATTTTCGGTTTAAACCAGACCAAGTGGGTCGTTTGGGGTTATTTAGGGGCATTTCTGTACGTTTTTTGGGTTTGGGATTCTCTAAAAAGTGTCCTTATCTCTTATTAGATGTGTGGATACGATGGTGACGGTCGTGACCTTCGAATCGATACCTATTTTGGCATATGTTGATTTTCAGTTTAAACCAGACCGGGTGGGTCGTTTGTGGTTATTTGGGGGCATTTCTGTACTTTTTTGGGATTGGTATTTTCTAAAAAGTGGCCTTATCTCTTATTAGACATGTGGATGCGATGTTGAGGGTCGTGACCTTCGAATCGATACCTATTTCGGCATATGTTCATTTTTGCTTTAAACCATACCGGGTGGGTCGTTTTGGGTTATTTGGGGGCATTTTTGTACTTTTTTGGGATTGGTATTTTCTAAAATGTATCCTTATCACTTGTTAGACATGTGGATGTGATGTTGAGGGTTGTGACTTTTGAATAAATACCTATTTCGGCATATATTCATTTTCGGCTTAAACCAGATCGGGTGGGTCGTTTGGGGTTATTTGGGGGCATTTCTGTATTTTTTTGGGTTTGGGAATCTCTAAAAAGTGTCCTTATCTCTTATTAGACGTGTGGATGCGATGTTAAGGGTCGTGACCATCGAATCGATACCTATTTCTGCATATGTTAATTTTCGGTTTGAACCAGACCGGGTGGGTCGTTTGGGGTTATTTGGGGGCATTTTTGTACTTTTTTTGGGTTTGGTATTTTCTAAAAAATGTCCATATCTCTTATTAGACATGTGGATGCGATGTTGAGGGTCGTGACCTTCGAATCGATACCTATTTTGGCATATGTTCATTTTGTTTAAACCAGACCGGGTGGGTCGTTTGGGGTTATTTAGGGACATTTCTGTACTTTTTTGGGTTTGGTATTTTCTACAAAGTGTCCTTATCTTTTATTAGACGTGTGGATGCGATGTTGACGGTCGTGACCATCGAATCGATACCTATTTCGGCATATGTTAATTTTTGTTTTGAACTAGACTGGGTGGGTCGTTTGGGGTTATTTTGGGGCATTTCTAAACTTTTTTGGGCTTGGGTTTATCTAAAAAGTGTCATTATCTCTTATTAGACATGTGGATTTGATGTTGAGGGTCGTGACCTTTGAATCGATACCCATTTTGGCATATGTTCATTTTCGGTTTAAACCAGACCGGGTGGGTCGTTTAAGGTTATTTGGGTGCATTTATGTACTTTTTTGGGTTTGGTATTTTCTAAAAAGTGTCCTTAACTCTTATTAGACGTGTGGATGCGTTGTTGAGGGTCGTGACCTTCGAATCGAAATCAGTTTCGGCTTATGTTCATTTTCGATTTAAACCTGATCGGGTGGTTTGTTTGGTGTTTTTTGGGGGCATTTCTATACTTTTGTGTTTGGGATTTTCTAAAAAGTGTCCTTATCTCCTATTGTACGTGTGGAAGCGATGCTGCAGGTGGTGACCTTTGAATCGATACCTATTTCGACATATGTTTATTTTCGATTTAAACTAAACCGTGTGGTTCTTTTGTGGTTATTGGGGGGCATTTCTGTACTTTTTTGGGTTTGGGAATCTCTAAAAAGTGTCATTATCTCTTATTAGACGTGTGGATGTGATGTTGAGAGTCGTGACATTCGAATCGATACGTATTTAGACATTTGTTCATTTTCGGTCTGAACCAGACCGTGTGGGTCGTTTGCAGTTATTTGGGGACATTTCAGTACTTTTATGGGTTTGGGGATTTCTAAAAAGTGTCCTTATCTCTTATTAAATGTGTGGATGCAATGTTGAGGGTCGTGACCTTCGTATCAATGCCTATTTCGGCATATGTTCATTTTCGATTTAAACACGACTGGGTGGGATGTTAGGGGTTATTTGGGCGCATTTCTGTGCATTTTTTGGTTTAGTATTTTCTAAAAAGTGTCCATATCCCTTATTAGACGTGTGGATGCGATGTTGAGGGTCGTGACCTTCGTATTGATGCCTATTTCGGCATATGTTCATTTTCGGTTTAAACCAGACCGTGTGGGTCATTTGTGGTTATTTGGGGGCATTTCTGTACTTTTTTGGGTTTGGGAATCTCTAAAAAGTGTCCTTGTCTCTTATTAGATGTGTGGATGTGATGTTGAGAGTCGTGACCTTCGAATCGATACGTATTTAGACATATGTTCATTTCCGATTTGAACCAGACCGTGTGGGTCGTTTGCAGTTATTTGGGGACATTTCAGTACTTTTATGGGATTGGGGATTTCTAAAAAGTGTCCCTATCTTTTATTAAACGTGTGGATGCAATGTTGGGGGTCGTGACCTTCGTATCGATGCCTATTTCGGCATATGTTCATTTTCGATTTAAACCCGACCGGGTGGGGTGTTAGGGGTTATTTGGGCGCATTTTTGTACATTTTTCGGTTTAGTATTTTCTTAAAAGTGTTCATATCCCTTATTAGACTTGTGGATGCGATGTTGAGGGTCATGACCTTCGTATCGATGCCTATTTTGGCATATGTTCATTTTCGATTGAAACCAAATCGGGTGGGTCGTTTGGGGTTATTTAGGGGCATTTCTATACTTTTTTGGGTTTGGGATTCTCTAAAAAGTGTCATTTTCTCTTATTAGACGTGTGGATGCGATGTTGAGAGTCGTGACCTTCGAATCGATTCCTATTTTGGCATATGTTCATTTTTTGTTTAAACCAGACCGGGTGGATCGAGAGGGTTTTTTAGGGGCATTTTTGTACTCCTTTGGGTTTGGTATTTTTCAAAAAGTGTCCATATCACTTATTAGACGTGAGGATGCGATTTTGAGGGTCGTGACCTTCGAATCGATGCCCATTTTGCATATATTCATTTTCGGTTTAAACCAGATCGGGTTGGTCGTTTGGGGTTATTTGGGGGCATTTCTTTACTTTTTTGGGTAGGGGATTTTCTAAAAAGTGTCCTTATCTCTTACTGGACGCGTGGATGTGATGTTGAGGGTCGTGACCTTCGAATCGATACCTATTTAGACATATGTTCATTTTCGATTTAAACCAGACCGGGTGGGTCGTTTGTGGTTATTTGGGGGCATTTCTATACTTTTTTGGGTTTAGGAAGCTCTAAAAAGTGTCATTATCTCTTATTAGACGTGTGGATGTGATGTTGAGAGTTGTGACCTTCGATTCGAAGGGAGTGTTTTGGTTTGCTATTGGTGATTTGGGAGGGAGTGTTTTGGTTTGCTCTTGGTGATGGCTGGCAGGCCATTAGCTTTGGCTAATGGTCCTCCCCTTCTTCTCAATTCGGGAGGAAGGGAAGGTGGGGGGAATATCAACTTGGGGGAAGGTGGTGCTGCTCTTGGTGGCTCGGGGAAGGAGGTGTGGCCTGCCCTTGGTGGTTTGGTGGGGGATGGTGCTCCGGTGGTGCATGGTGAGAATATTGGAGATGGTTTGGTGCAGATTGAAGAACCGATTCAGGCATCTGCTTTGGAAGGGGCTGGGAAAGATGGTAATACTCCGCATAATGAAGATTCTGAGAATGGTGTTAGTGATTCGAGGAAGGGGAAGGCTGGTGTTCCTTGGTCTGTTCTTTTTTCTTCCTCTTTGACTTATGGTGATGGTCTCAAGCTGTCCTATGTGAAACTAGAGTTGATTGATGGGGTTTTGGCTATGAAATGCCCGGAGGCAATGGTCAGCAAGGGACTTGAACGTTGGAAGAACACCCTTATGGGGCACTTCATTGGTGGCAGGCCATGCTTTACCTTTGCAAGGGATGTTTTATTGAAACAGTGGAAGATTGCAGGTCATGTTGATGTTAATTTATTAGAGAGTGGAATTTTTATTTTCCGCTTTAATCTTGAAGATGACAAAATTAAAGTTTTTGAAGGAGGGCCATGGTATGTTCAAAGAAAACCAATGATCTTGCGCCCTTGGAGTCCAGATGTATCCTTAGAAAGGATGAATTTATGCTCTGTCCCGGTATGGGTCTCGTTACCCAATCTCCCCTTTCATTTCTGGTCTTCTGAAGCTCTCAGTTCTATCGGGAGTGTTATTGGTGAGCCTATTGTGGCGGATAAAATGACAAGTTCTATGGAAAGATTGTTTTATGCCCGCTTGTGTGTGGAAGTGTCTGCTGATAAGGAGCTTCCTTTGGCTGTTCCGGTTTATGGAGAAGATGGACTCGCATTTAATCAAAAGGTGGTTTATGAGTGGAAACCCCCTCGATGCAAACACTGTATTGTGTTTGGTCACCTCTTGGATTCTTGCAAGATTGGGAGTAATGGTCAAACTCAGAAATCCTCTCGGCCGAGAAGAGAGTGGCGGGTGAAAGGAACTTCGGGGACTGTTGAAGGAGCATTGGCCGGTGGTGGTGTTGATGGGCAGGAGGCTAGTGATGATGTAGCTTCTAAGCAGCCGATTGCCCTTGCTGGATCAGATGATAGAGAAGATACTCTAGTGAAGGCAGATCCCTTATTCGCAGGAAAAGACAAGGGTAGAGGAGATATTGCTACTGACAAGGGGAAGGAAGTTGTCCATATTAATGCTTTTGCGTTGTTGGAAGATCTAACGGAAGAGGTTGCATATGATCCAAAGGAGCTGATGTTGGATACTGATTCTTGCAATATTTTATTACGAGATGGGCTGGATGATGAGCAAGAGTCAAGGGATTCATTAAATAAGAAAGTTGGGGAGAAGAGGGTTGGTGTGGAAAATCTGGAAAATTCAAATGTCATGAAAGAGACAGCTGGGTCTTCTCCTACTAAAGCCTATGCGTTGGCCATGAAGAAAAGAATAGTTGAGGGTGGAGAGAAGGTAGATGGAGTAATTATGGAGAGAGAGAATGATGTTAGTGACTACACAATTAAGGAAGCTGAGACCCCTAGTGTGTTGTGCATGGAAGAAGGAGAAATAATTGGGGCAGACTTGGAGGAAATAAGTTTCACCCCCCCCCCCCCCCCCCTTTAGCTATTATCCCTAATGTGGATAGCTGCCCTTTCTTGACTCAAAATTCAAAATCTGTTTTGGTGGAAAGTGATCCTAGTGCTTTACCTATAGATGGAAAGGCAACTGAAATTAATTCTTTAAATAGGGATGGTGAGGTGGCAGCTTTGGAATCTTTGAAGATGATTGATCCAAATCCGTTGGTGGGTGCTGCTGGGGCGCCTATGCAAGGTGATAAAAGAGCTGAAGATCTGTTGAGATCAAAGGAGAAAGGGATAATTCCAGCTAAGCCCTCGGCCAATATGGAAAGACTAAAGAAGCAAGCTGCGGACATTCGATCAATTCAAGGGCTTTCTGGAAAAGGTATGGGTCAATCTGGTTCTATTTCTTATTCTATTCTAGGCCGAACCATGGGGAGGGGGTCTAAGTTCCAGGCCCAACGGGTTCTTGTAAACCCGAAAGACTGTAGTGAGGTTAAGGGAGGTTAAGGGAGATGGACCTAGTACGGGTGGAGTTGATGGCTTTAACCTGATTGCTAAATGAAGTGTTTAGTTTGGAATGTAAGAGGCATGAATGCCTCAACCAAACAGCTGGGGATTAAGAAGGTGTCCAAAGACCTTCAAGCTAAATTGGTTTGTCTCTTGGAAACTAAAGTTAGGTTGGACAACTGTGCTGCCATTTTTGATCATTTTATTTCATATTGGAAATATGTGCATAATGGGGAGATTGATAATACTGTTCGGATTTGGTTGGGTTGGGATCCTAATTTCTTTAATGTTGAAGAAATTCAAAAATCTAAGCAGTTTATTCATGTTAAGGTGTTGGTTGTGGGTACCTCAAACTCTTTTCTGTGCACTGTAGTGTATGCTCTAAATACCATGGCAGGCCGGAAGGATTTGTGGGAGGACGTGGGGAGTATTGCTGGTGCTGTTACTCCCCCTTGGATTGTTTTAGGGGACTTCAATGTTACTCGGCATCAAAATGAGAAATTTGGTGGGGAACCTATTCGGTTGGAGGCTATTGATGATTTCAATAATTTTATTGATGACTCTGGGCTGATTGATTTAAAGTGGAAAGGGGAAGCTATGACATGGAATAACAGATAAAGTGACGATGCTAGGATCTACCAAACCTTGATAGAGTGTTGGTCAACTTGGCTTGGGTGGATTTTAAACGACCCACCAGGATTAGTTTAAACCAAAAATGAACATATGTCGAAATAGGCATCGATTTGAAGGTCACGACCCTCAATATTGCAACCACACGTGTAATAAGAGATAAGGACACTTTTAGAGAAACCCAAACCCAAAAAAGTAGAAAATGCCCCCAAATACCCCTAATGACCCACCCAGATCTAGGTTTAAATAAAAATTAACATACCGAAATAGGAATCGATTCGAAGGTCACAATCCTCAACATCGCCGCATCCACAAGGCTAATAAGAGATAAGGAACTTTTTTGAAAATCCCAAACATAAAAAGTACATAAATGCCCAAAATAACCCCAAATGACCCACGGTCTGGTTTAAATCGAAAATGAACATATGCCAAAATAGGTATCGATTTGAAGGTCACGATCGTCAACATTACATCTACACGTCAATAAGAGATAAGGACGGTTTTTAGAAAACACCAAGTCCAAAAAAGTATAGAAATGCCCCCAAATAACCCCAAACGACACACCTGATCTAGTTTAAACCAAAAATGATCATATGTCAAAATAGGTATCGATTCAAGGTTACGACCCTCAACATTGCATCCACACATCTAATAAGTGATAAGGACACTTTTTAGAGAATCCCAAACCAAAAAAAGTTCGAAATGCCCCCAAATAACCCCAACAACCACCCAGGTCTTGTTTAAAATGAAAATGAACATATGCCGAAATAGGTATCGAGTTTAATGTCACGACCCTCAACATCGCATCCATACGACTAATAAAAGATAAGGACACATTTTAGAAAATCCCAAACCCAAAAAAGTATAGAAATGCCCCCAAATATCCCCAAACGACCTACCCGGTCCGGTTTAAACCAAAAATTAATATATGACGAAATAGGTATCGATTCGTAGGTCTCGACCCTCAACATCAAATCCACAAATCTAATAAGTGATAAGGACACTTTTTAGAAAATATCAAACCTAAAAAAGTACAAAAATGCACCCAAATAACCTCAAACGACCCACCGGGTCTAGTTTAAACCGAAAATAAACATATGCCGAAATAGGTATCAATTCGAAGGTCATGACCCTCAACATCGAATCCACACTTCTAATAAGAAATATGGACACTTTTTAGAAAATACCAAACCCAAAAAGGCAGAGAAATGCCCCCAAATTACTCCAAACGACCCACCTGGTCTGGTTTAACCCAAAATGAACATATGCCAAAATAGGTATCGATTTGAATGTCACGACCCTCAACATCTCATCCACAAGTTTAATATGAGATAAGGACACTTTTCAGAAAATACCAAACCCAAAAAAGTACAAAAATGCCCCCAAATAACCCCAAATGACCCACCGGTTTGGTTTAAATCGAAAATCAACATATGCCAAAATAGGTATCGATCTGAAGCTCACGACCCTCAACATCGCATCCACACGTCTAATAAGAGATATGGACACTTTTTAGAAAATCCCAAACCCAAAAAAGTACTGAAATGCCCCCAAATAACCCCAAACGACCCACCCGGTCTGGTTTAAACCGAAAATGAACATATGCTGATATAGGTATCGATTCGAAGGTCATGACCCTCAATCTCGCATCCACACATGTAATAAGAGATAAGGACACATTTTAAAGATTCCCAAACCCAAAAAAGTAGAGGAATGCCCCCAAATTACCCCAAACGACCCACCTGGTCTGGTTTAAACCGAAAATGAACATATGTCGAAATAGGTATCTATTCGAAGGTCACGACCCTCAACATCGCATCCACAAGTCTAATAAGAGATAAGGACACTTTTTAGAGAATCCCAAACCTAAAAAAGTACAGAAATGCCCCCAACTAACCCCAAATGACCCACCCGATATGGTTTAAATCGAAAATGAACATACGCCAAAATAGGTATCGATTTGAAGGTCACAACCCTCCACATCGCATCCACACATCTAATAAGAGATAAGGACAGTTTATAGAAGATTCCAAACCCAAAAATGCACAGAAATGCCCCTAAATTACCCCAAACGACCCCCCTGGTCTGGTTTAAACAGAAAATGAACATATGTCGAAATAGGTATCGATTCGAATGTCACGACCCTCAACATTGCATCCACACGTCGAACAAGTGATACAGACACTTTTTAGAAAATACCAAACCCAAAAAATTATAAAAATGCCCCCAATAACCCTAAACGACCCACCCGGTCTGGTTTAAACCGAAAATGAACATATGCCAAAATTGGTATCGATTCGATGGTCACGAACCTCAACATCGCATCCACACGTCTAATAAGAGATAAAGACACTTTTTAGAAAATCGCAAACCCAAAAAAGTACAGAAATGCCCCAAATAACCCCAAACACCCACCCGGTCTGGTTTAAATCGAATATAAACATATGCAGAAATAGGTATCGATTCGAAGCTCACAACCCTCAACATCGTATCCACATGTCTAATAAGAGATAAGGACACTTTTTAGAAAATACCAATCATTAAAAGTACAAAAATGCCCCAAATAACCCAAAACGACCCACCCACTATGGTTTAAACCAAAATGAACATATGCTTGAAATGGGTATCGATTCCAAGGTCACGACCCTCAACATCAAATCCACATCTAATAAGAGATTAGGACACTTTTAGATAATCCCAAGCCCAAAATAGTTTAGAAATGCCCCCAAATAACCCCAAACGACCCACCCGGTCTGGTTCAAATCGAAAATGAACATATGCCGAAATAGGTATCGATTTGATGGTCACGACCCTCAACATCGCATCCACACGTCTAATAAGAGATAAGGACACTTTTTTAGAAAATCCCAAACCCAAAAAAAGTTCAGAAATGCCCCCAAATAACCCCAAACGACCCACCCGGTCTGGTTTAAACCGAAAATGAACATATGCCAAAATAGGTATCGATTCGAAGGTCACGACCCTCAACATCGCATCCACACGTCTAATAAGAGATAAAGACACTTTTTAGAAAATCCCAAACCCAAAAAAGTACAGAAATGCCCCAAATAACCCCAAACACCCACCCAGTCTTTTAAATCGAATATAAACATATGCGAAATAGGTATCGATTCAAGCTCACAACCCTCAACATCGTATCCACATGTCTAATAAGAGATAAGGACACTTTTTAGAAAATACCAATCATTAAAAGTACAAAAATGCCCCCAAATAACCCAAAACGACCCACCCGGTATGGTTTAAACCGAAAATGAACATATGCTGAAATGGGTATCGATTCCAAGGTCACGACCCTCAACATCAAATCCACACATCTAATAAGAGATTAGGACACTTTTTAGATAATCCCAAGCCCAAAATAGTTTAGAAATGCCCCAAAATAACCCCAAACGACCCACTCGGTCTGGTTCAAATCGAAAATTAACATATGCCGAAATAGGTATCGATTTGATGGTCACGACCCTCAACATCGCATCCACACGTCTAATAAGAGATAAGGACACTTTTTAGAAAATACCAAACCCAAAAAAGTACAGAAATGCCCCCAAATAACCCCAAACGACCCACCCGGTCTGGTTTAAACTAAAAATGAACATATGCCGAAATAGGTATCGATTCGAATGTCACGACCCTCAACATCGTATCCACATGTCTAATAAAAGATAAGGACACTTTTTGAAAATCCCAATCCCAAAAAAGTGTACAAATGCCCCCAAATAACCCCAAACGACCTACCACCCGACTGGTTTAAAGAAAAAATGAACATATGACAACATAGGTATCGATTCGAAGGTCATGACCCTCAACATCGCATCCACATGTCTAAAAGAGATAAGCACACTTTTAGAAAACACCAAACCTAAAAAAGTACAAAAATACCCCAAATAAACCCAACGATCCACCCGATCTAGTTTAAATCGAAAATGAACATATGCCATAAATAGCCATCGATTCGAAGCTCACGACCCTCAACATTGCACCCTACGTCCGATAAGTGATATGGTCACTTTTTGAAAATACCAAACCAAAAAAGTAAAGAAATGCCCTCAAATAACCCCAAACGACCCCTCCAGTCTGGTTTAAATAGAAAATTAGCATAAGCCGAAAAAGGTATCGATTCGAAGGTCACGACCCTCAATATCCCATCCACACATGTAATAAGAGATAAGGACACTTTTTAGAAAACACCAAACCCAAAAAAGTACATAAATGCCCCCAAATAACCTTAAATGACCCACTTGGTTGGGTTTAAACCAAAAATGAACATATGCCAAAATGGATATCGATTCGAAGGTCACGACCCTCAACATTGCAACCACACGTCTAATAAGAGATAAGGACACTTTTTAGAAAATACCAAACGCAAAAGAGTAAAGAAGTGCCACCAAAGAACCCCTAACGATCCACCCGGTCTGGTTTAAATCGAAAATGAACATCAGTCGAAATAGGCATCGATTAGAAGGTCACGGCCCTCAACCTCACATCCACACGTCTAATAAGAGATAAGGACACTTTTTCAAAAATCCCAAGCCTCGAAAAGTAGACAAATGCCCTCAAATAACCCCAAACGACCCACCCGATCTGGTTTAAACCGAACATGAACATATGTCAAAATATTAATTCGAAGCTCACGACCCTCAACGTCGCATCCACATAGCCAATAAGAGTTAACGACACTTTTTAGAAATTCCCATGCCCAAAAAAGTACAGAAATGTCCCCAAATAACCCCTAATGATCCACCCGATCTGGTTAAAACCAAAAATGAACATATGCCGAAATAGGTATTGATTCGAAGGTCACGACCCTGAACATCGCATCCACACGTCCAATATGAGATCAGGACACTTTTTCGAAAATACCAAACCCAAAAATGTACGGAAAAGCCCCCAAATAACCTTAAACGACCCAATTGGTTGGGATTAAATTGAAATTGAGCATATGCCGAAATGGGTATCGATTCGCAGGTCATGACCCTCAACATCGTAACCACACCTCTAATAAGCGATAAGGACACTTTTTAGAAAATACTAAACGCAAAAAAGTACAGAAATGCCACCAAAGAACCCCTAACGATCCAACCGGTCTTGTTTAAACCAAAAATGAACATCAGTCAAAATAGGCATCGATTCGAAGGTCACGACCCTCAACATCACATCCACACGTCTAATAAGTGATAAGGACACTTTTTCAAAAATCCTAAGCCTCGAAAATTAGAGAAATGCCCTCAAATAACTCCAAACGACCCACCCGATCTGGTTTAAACTGAACATGAACATATGTCGAAATATTACTTCGAAGCTCACGACCCTCAACGTCACATCCACATATCTAATAAGAGTTAACGACACTTTTTAGAAAATCCCATGCCCAAAAAAGTACAGAAATGTCCCCAAATATCCCCTGACGATCCACTCGGTCTGGTTAAAATTGAAAATGAACATATGCCAAAATAGGTATCGATTCGAAGGTCACGACCCTGAACATCGCATCCACATGTCAAATATGAGATCAGGACACTTTTTCAAAAATACCAAACCCAAAAATGTACGGAAATGCCCCCAAATAACCTTAAACGACCCACTTGGTTGGGTTTAAACCGAAATTGAGCATATGCCAAAATGGGTATTGATTCGAAGGTCACGACCCTCAACATCGTAACCACACGTCTAATAAGAGATAAGGACACTTTTTAGATAATCCCAAGCCCAAAATAGTTTAGAAATGCCCCAAAATAACCCCAAACGACCCACCCGGTCTGGTTCAAACCGAAAATTAACATATGCCAAAATAGGTATCGATTTGATGGTCACGACCCTCAACATCGCATCCACACGTCTAATAAGAGATAAGGATGCTTTTGAGAAAATACCAAACGCAAAAAAGTAGAGAAATGCCCCCAAATAACCCCAAACCACCCACCCGGTCTAGTTTAAACCGAAAATGAACATATGCCGAAATTGGTATCGATTCGATGGTCACGAACCCCAACATCATATCCACACGTTTAATAAGAGATAAAGACACTTTTTAGAAAATCCCAAACCCAATAAAAGTACAGAAATGCCCCCAAATAACTTCAAACGACCCAACCGATTTAGTTCAGATAAAAAATGAACATATATTGAAATACGTATCAATTGGAAGGTCACGAACCTCAGCATCGCATCCACACGTCTAATAAGAGATAAGGACACTTTTTACAAAATCCAAAACCCAAAACAGTATAGAAATGCCCCCAAATAACCCCAAACTACCCAACCGGTCAGGTTTAAACCGAAAATGAACGTATGCCAAAATAGCTATCGATTCGAAGGTCACGACCCTCAACATCGCATCCACACGTCTAATTAGAGATAAGGACACTTTTTAGAAAAGACCAAATCCATAAAAGTACATAAATGCCCCCAAATAACCCCGAACGACCCACCCAGCAGGTTTAAATCGAAAATGAACATATGCCGAAATAGGGATCGATTCGAAGGTCACGATCCCCAACATCGCATCGACACATCTAATAAAAAATAAGACACTTTTTAGAAAATACCAAACCTAAAAAAGAACAGAAATGCCCCCAAATAACTCCAAACGACCCACCCGATCTTGTTCGGACCGGAAATGAATATATGTCAAAATACATATTGATTCGAAGGACACGACCCTGAAAATCACATCCACCACTCTAATATGAGATAAGGACACTTTTTAGAGAATCACAAACCAAAAAAAGTACAGAAATGCCCCCCAAATAAACCTAAACGACCCAACCGATCTTGTTTAAACCAAAAATGAACATATGAAGAAATAGGTATCGATTCGAAGATCATGACCCTCAACATCGTATCCACACATCTAATAAGTGGTAAGGACATTTTTTAGAAAACCCCAAACCCAAAAAATGTACAGAACAGCCACCAAACAACCCACCAGGTCTGGTTTAAATCGAAAATGAACATATGCCGAAATAGGTATCGATTCGAAGGTCAAGACCCTCAACATCGAATCCACACATCTTATAAGAGATAAGGACACCTTTTAGTAAATACAAAACCCAAAGCAGTATTGAAATTCCCCCCAAATGACCCCAAACGACCTACCCAATCTGGCTTAAACCGAAAATGAACATATGGCGAAATAGGTATAGATTCGAAGGTCACGACCCTCAACATCGTATCCACATGTCTAATAAGAGATAAGGACACTTTTTAGAAAATATCAATCCCAGAAAAGTACAAAAATGCCCCCAAATAACCTAAAACGACCCACCCGATATGGTTTAAACCGAAAACGAACATATGCTGAAATGGGTATCGATTCCAAGGTCACGACCCTCAACATCAAATCCACACGTCAAATAAGAGATAAGGACACTTTTTAGATAATCCCAAGCCCAAAAAAGTTTAGAAACACCCCAAAATAACCCTAAACGACCCACCCGGTCTGGTTCAAAACGAAAATTAACATATGCCGAAATAGGTATCGATTCGATGGTCATGACCCTCAACATCGCATCTACACGTCTAATAAGAGATAAGGATGCTTTTTAGAAAATACCAAACCCAAAAAAGTGCAGAAATGCCCCCAAATAACCCCAAATGACCCACCCGGTCTGGTTTAAACCGAAAATGAACATATGCCAAAATAGGTATCGATTCGAAGGTTACAACCCTCAACATCGTATCCACATGTCTAATAAGAGATAAGGACACTTTTTAGAAAATACCAATCCCAAAAAAGTACAAAACGCCCCAAATAACCCAAACCCCATATGGTTTAAAAAATAACATATGCCAATGAAGGTCACGACCCTCAACATCGCATCCACATGTCTAATAAGAGATTTTCAAAATACAAAAAAAAGAAAAAATGCCCTAAATAACCCTACGATCCACGGTCTAGTTTAAACCGAAAATGAACATATGCATCGATTCGAAGGTCACGACCCTCAACATCGCATCCACAAGTCTAATAAGTGATATGGACACTTTTAGAAAATACCAAACCCAAAAAAGTACAGAAATGCCCCCAAATAACCCCTAACGATCCACCCGGTCTGGTTAAAACCGAAAATGAACATATACCGAATTAGGTCTCGATTCGAAGGTCACGGCCCTGAATATCGGATACACACGTCCAATATGAGATCAGGACACTTTTTAGAAAATACCATACCCAAAAAAGAAGAAAAATGCCCCCAAATAACCTTAAATGACCCACTTGGTTGGGTTTAAACCAAAAATGAACATATGCCGAAATGGGTATCGATTCAAAGGTCACGACCCTCAACATCGTAACCACACGTCTAATAAGAGATGAGGACACTTTTTAGAAAATACCAAACGCAAAAAAGTACAGAAATGCCACCAAAGAACCCCTAACGATCCACCCGGTCTGGTTTAAACCGAAAATGAACATCAGTCGAAAAAGTCATCGATTCGAAGGTCACGACCCTCAACATCACATCCACACGTCTAATAAGAGATAAGGACACATTTTCAAAAATCCCAAGCCTCGAAAAGTAGAGAACTGCCCTCACATAACGCCAAACGACCCACCCGATCTGGTTTAAACCGAAAATGAACCTATGTCGAAATAAATATCAATTCGAAGCTCAAGATGCTCAACATCGCAACCACACGTCTAATAAGAGTTAACGACACTTTTTAGAAAATCCCATGCCCAAAAAAGAACAGAAATGTCCCCAAATAACCCCTGACGATCCACCCGGTCTGGTTAAAATCGAAAATGAACATATGCCGAAATAGGTATCGATTCGAAGGACACGACCCTGAACATCGCATCCACACGTCCATTATGAGATCAGGACACTTTTTCAAAAATACCAAACTCAAAAATGTATGGAAATGCCCCCAAATAACCTTAAACAACCCACTTGGTTGGGTTTCAACCAAAATTGAGCATATGCCAAAATGGGTATTCATTCGAAGGTCACGACCCTCAACATCGCAACCACACATCTAATAAGAGATAAGGACACTTTTTAGACAACACCAAACGCCAAAAAGTATAGAAATGCCCCTAAAAAACCCCAAACAACCCACCCGGTCTGGTTCAAACCGAAAATGAACATATGCCGAGATTGGTATCGATTCGATGGTCACGAACCTCAACATCGTATCCACACGTCTAATAAGAGATAAAGACACTTTTTAGAAAATCCCAAACCCAAAAAAGTACAGAAATGCCTCCAAATAACTTCAAACGACCCAACCGGTTTTGTTCAGATCGAAAATGAACATATATTGCAATACGTATCGATTGGAAGGTCACGAACCTTAGCATCGCATCCACACGTCTAATAAGAGATAAGGACACTTTTTACAAAATCCAAAACCCAAAAAAGTAAAGAAATACCCCCAAATAACCCCAAACTACCAGACCGGTCAGGTTTAAACAAAAAATGAATGTATGCCGAAATAGCGGTCGATTCAAAGGTCACGACCCTCAACATCGCATCCACACGTCTAATTAGAGATAAGGACACTTTTTAGAAAATACCAAATCCATAAAAGTACATAAATGCCCCCAAATAACCCCAAACGACCCACCCAGCAGGTTTAAACCGAAAATGAACATATGCCAAAATAGGGATCGATTTGAAGGTCACGATCCTCAACATCGCATCCACACGTGTAATAAGAAATAAGGACACTTTTTAGAAAATACCAAACCTAAAAAAGTACAGAAATGCCCCTAAATAACTCCAAACGACCCACCCGATCTTGTTCGGACCGGAAATGAATATATGTCGAAATACGTATTGATTTGAAGGACACGACCCTGAAAATCACATCCACAAGTCTGATATGAGATAAGCACACTTTTTAGAGAATCACAAACCGAAAAAAGTACAAAAATGCCCCCAAATAAACCCAAATGACCCAACCGGTCTGGTTTAAACCGAAAATGAACATGTGAAGAAATAGGTATCGATTCGAAGATCACGACCCTCAACATCATATCCACACCTCTAATAAGTGATAAGGACATTTTTTAGAAAACCCCAAACCCAAAAAAGTACAGAACCTCCCCCAAACAACTCACCAGGTCTGGTTTAAATCGAAAATGAACATATGCCGAAATAGGTATCGATTCGAAGGTCATGACCCTCAACATCGCATCCACACATCTTATAAGAGATAAGGACACCTTTTAGTAAATATAAAACCCAAAAAAGTATTGAAATGCCCCCCAAATGACCCCAAGCAACCTACCCAATCAGGCTTAAATAAAAAATGAAAATATGTCAAAATAGGTATCGATTCAAAGGTCACGACCCTCAACATCGTATCCACACCTCTAATAAGATATAAGGACATATTTTACTTTTTTGAAAATCCCAAGCCCAAAAAAATACAGAAATTCCCCGAAATAAACCAAAATGACCCACACGGTCTGGTTTAAACTGAAAATGAACATATGTCGAAATAGATATCGATTCGAAGGTCACTACCCTCAACATCGCATCCGCACGTTTAATAAGAGATAAGGACAATTTTTAGAAAATACCAAACCCAAAAAATACAATAATGCCCCCAAATAACCCCAAACGACCATCCAGGTCGTGTATAAATCGAAAATGAACACATGTCAAAATAGGTATCGATTCGATGGACACAAACCTCAACATCGCATCCACACATATAATCAGATAGAAGGACACATTTTAGAAAATCTCAAACCCAAAAAAGTACCAAAATTCCCCCGAATAACCCCAAACGACCCACACGGTCTAGTTTAGACCGAAAATGAACATATGTCAAAATACATATCGATTCGAAGGTCACGACTCTCAACATCACATCCACACGTCTAATAAGAGATAAGGACACTTTTTAAAATATACCAAACCCAAAAGAGTACAGAAATACCCTCAAATAACCCCTAACGATCCACCCGGTCTGGTTAAAACCGAAAATAAACATATGCCGAAATAGGTATCGAATCGAAGGTCACGACCTTGAACATCGCATCCACACATCCATTATGAGATCAGGACACTTTTTCAAAAATACGTAACCCAAAAATGTACGGAAATGCCCCCAAATAACCTTAAACCACCCACTTGGTTGGGTTTCAACCGAAATTGAGCATATGCCAAAATGGGTATTGATTCGAAGGTCACGACCCTCAACATCGCAACCACACGTCTAATAAGAGATAAGGACACTTTTTAAACAATACCAAACACAAAAAAGTATAGAAATGCCCCTAAATAACCCCAAACGACCCACCGGGTCTGGTTTAAACCGAAAATGAACATATGCCAAGATTGGAATCGATTCGATGGTCACGAACCTCAACATTGTATCCACATGTCTAATAAGAGATAAAGACACTTTTTAGAAAATCCCAAACCCAAAAAAGTACAGAAATGCCCCCAAATAACTTCAAACGACCCAGCCGGTTTTGTTTAGATCGAAAATGAACATATATTGAAATACGTATCGATTGGAAGGTCACGAACCTCAGCATCGCATCCACACGTCTAATAAGATATAAGGACACTTTTTACAAAATCCAAAACCCAAAAAAGTACAGAAATGCCCCCAAATAACCCCAAACTACCAGACCAATTAGGTTTAAACAAAAAATGAACGTATGCCGGAATAGCTATCGATTCGAAGGTCACGACCCTCAACATCGCATCCACACGTCTAATTAAAGATAAGGACACTTTTTAGAAAATACCAAATCCATAAAAGTACATAAATGCCCCCAAATAACCCCAAACGACCCACCCAGCAGGTTTAAACCGAAAATGAACATATGCCAAAATAGGGATCGATTCGAAGGTCACGATCCTCAACATCGCATCCACACGTCTAATAAGAAATAAGGACACTTTTTAGAAAATACCAAACCTAAAAAAGTACAGAAATGCCCCCAAATAACTCCAAACAACCCACCCGATCTTGTTCGGACCGAAAATGAATATATATCAAAATACGTATTGATTCGAAGGACACGACCCTGAAAATCACATCCACAAGTCTGATATGAGATAAGGCCACTTTTTAGAGAATCACAAACCAAAAAAAGTACAAAAATGCCCCCAAATAAACCCAAACGACCCAACCGGTCTGGTTTAAATTGAAAGTGAACATGTGAAGAAATAGGTATCGATTCGAAGATCACGACACTCAACATCGTATCACACATCTAATAAGTGATAAGGACATTTTTAGAAAACCCCAAACCCAAAAATAAACCTCCCAAACAACCCACCGTCTGGTTTAAATCGAAAATGAACATATGCAAATAGGTATCGATTTGAAGTTCATGACCCTCAACATCGATCCACACATCTTATAAGAGATAAGGACACCTTTTAGTAAATATAAAACCCAAAAAGTATTGAAATGCCCCCAAATGACCCCAAGCAACCTACCCAATAAGATATAAGGACATATTTTAGAAAATCCCAAGCCCAAAAGTATAGAAATGCCCCAAATAACTCCTACGACCCACCGTCTGGTTTAAACCAAAAATGAACGTATGTCAAAATAAATATCGATTCAAGGTCATGACCCTCAACATCGCATCCCCACGACTAATAAGAGATAAGGATACTTTTTGAAAATCCAAAGCGAAAAAATACAGAAATGCCCGAAATAAACCCAAATGACCCACCGTCGGTTTAAAAAATGAACATATGTCGAAATAGATATCGATTCAAGGTCACTACCTCAACATCGCATCCACGTTTAATAAGTGATAAGGACACTTTTTAGAAAATACCAAACCCAAAAATACAATAATGCCCCAAATAACCAACGACATGTATAAATCCACATGTCAAAATAGGTATCGATTCGATGGACACGAACCTCAACATCGCATCCACACATATAATCAGATATAAGGACACATTTTAGAAAATCTCAAACCCAAAAAAGTACCAAAATTCCCCCGAATAACCCCAAACGACCCACACGGTCTAGTTTAGACCGAAAATGAACATATGTCAAAATACATATCGATTCGAAGGTCACGACTCTCAACATCACATCCACACGTCTAATAAGAGATAAGGACACTTTTTAAAATATACCAAACCCAAAAGAATACAGAAATACCCCCAAATAACCCCTAACGATCCACTAGGTCTGGTTAAAATCGAAAATAAACATATGCCGAAATAGGTATCGAATCGAAGGTCACGACCCTAAACATCGCATCCACATGTCCAATAAGAGATCTGGACACTTTTTAGAGAATTCCAAACCCAAAAAAGTACGGAAATGCCCCCAAATAACCTTAAACAACCCACTCGGTTGGGTTTAAACAAAAAATGAACATATGTCAAAATGGATATTGATTCGAAGGTCACGACCGTCAACATCGCAACCATACATCGAATAAGAGATAAGAACACATTTTAGAGAATCCCTAACCGAAAAAAGTAGAGGAATGCCCCCAAATTACCCCGAACGACCAACCCGGTCTGGTTTTAACCGAAAAAGAACCTATGTAGAAAATAAATATCAATTCAAAGGTCACGACCCTCAACATCGTATCCACACGTCTAATAAGAGTTAAGGACACTTTTTAGAAATTCCCAAGCCAAAAAAAGTACAGAAATGCCCCCAAATAAACCTAAACGACCCATTCGATCGGGTTTAAACCGAAAATGAGCGTATGCCGAAATAGGTATCAATTCGAAGGTCATGACCCTCTACATCGCATCCACACCTCTAATAAGAGTTAAGGACACTTTTTAGAAAATCCCAAACTCAAAAAAGAACAAAAATGCCCCCAAATAAAGCCAAACGACCCACCCGGTCTGTTTAAACCGAAAAGGAAGATATGCCAAAATAGGTATTGATTCGAAGGTCACGACCACCACCATCGCATCCGAACGTCTAATAAAAGATAAGGACACTTTTTAGAAAATTCCAAAAGCAAAAAAGTACAGAAATGCCCCCAAATAACCCCAAACGACCAACCCGGTCCGGTTTAAACCAAAAATGAACATATGCCGAAATAGGTATCGATTCGAAGGTCACGACCCTCAACATCGTGTCCACACGTCTAATAAGGGATAAGGATACTTTTTAGAGGATTCCAAACCCAAAAAAGTACAGAACCGCCCCTAAATATCCCCAAACGACCCACCCGGTCTGGTTTAAATCGAAAATGAACATATGCCGAAATAGGTATCAATACGAAGGTCACGACCCTCAACATCGTATCCACCCGTCTAATAAGGGATATGGACACTTTTTAGAAAATACCACACCAAAAAAAGCACAAAAATGCGCCCAAATAACCCCTAACATCCCACCCTGTCGGGTTTAAACCAAAAATGAACATATACCGAAATAGGCATGGAGACGAAGGTCCTGAACATCAACATCGCATCCACGCGTTTAATAAGAGAGACGGACACTTTTTAGAAAATCCCAAACCCAAAAAAGTACAGAGATGCCCCCAAATAACTCCAAACGACCCACACGGTCTGGTTCAGATCGAAAATGAACATATGTCTCAATACGTATCGATACGAAGGTGACGACTCCCAACATCACATCCACACATCTAATAAGAGATAAGGACACTTTTTAGAGATTCCCAAACCCAAAAAAGTACAGAAAAGCCCCCAAATAACCACAAACGACCTACCTGGTCTGGTTTAAACCGAAAATGAACGTATGTTGAAATAGGTATCGATTCGAAGGTCACGACCCTCAACATCACATCCACATGTCCAATAAGAGATAAGTATACCTTTTTGAAAATCCCAAGACCAGGAAAGTACAGAAATCCCCCAAATAGCCCCAAACGACCCACTCGATTTGGTTTAAACAAAAAAATGAAACATATGTCAAAATAAATATCAATTCGAAGGTCACGACCCTGAACATTGCATCCATACGTCTAATAAGAGATAAGGATACTTTTTAGAAAATACTAAACGCAAAAAACTACATAAATGCCCCCAAAGATCCCCGAACGATCCACCCGGTCTGGTTTAAGCCGAAAATCAACATATACCAAAATAGGCATCGATTCGAAGGTCACGACCCTCAACATCACATCCACACATCTAATAAGAGATAAGGAAACTTTTTTGAATATCCCAAGCCCAGAAAAGTACAGAAATGCCCCCAAATAACCCCAAACGACCCACCCGATTTGGTTTAAACCGAAAAATGAACATATGTCAAAATAAATATCAATTCGAAGGTGACGACCCTCTACATCGCATCCACACGTCTAATAAGATTTAGGGACACTTTTTACAAAATCTCAAACCCAAAAAAGTACAGAAATGCCCCCAAATAAACCTAAACGACCCACCCGGTGTGGTTTAAATAAAAAATGAACATTTGTCAAAATGGGTATCGATTCGAAGGTCACGACCCTCAACATCGCATCCGAATGTCTAACAAGCGATAAGGACACTTTGTAGAAAATACCAAAAGCAAAAAGTCAGAAATGCCTTAAATAACTCAACGACCACGTCGGTTAAACGAAATGAACATCAAATAGGTATCGAAATGCCCTTAACCGTCTAATAAGAGATAAGGACACTTTTAGAAAATCCCAAACTCAAAAAGTACAAAAGCCCCAAATAAAGCCAACGACCCACCCGGTCCGGTTTAAATCGAAAATGAAGATATGCCAAAATAGGTATCGATTCGAAGGTCACGACCCTCAACATCGCATCCGAACGTCTATTAAAAGATAAGGACACATTTTAGATAATTCCAAAAGCAAAAAAGTACAGAAATGCCCCCAAATAACCCCAAACGACCCACCCGGTCCGGTTTAAACTGAAAATGAACATATGCCGAAATAGGTATCGATTCGAAGGTCACGACCCTCAACATTGTGTCCACACGTCTAATAAGGGATGAGGACACTTTTTAGAGAATCCCAAACCCAAAAAAGTACAGAAACGCCCCTAAATATCCCCAAACGACCCACCCGGTCTGGTTTAAACCGAAAATGAACATATGCCGAAATAGGTATCAATACAAAGGTCACGACCCTCAACATCGCATCCACCCGTCTAATAAGGGATATGAACACTTTTTAGAAAATACCAAACCAAAAAAAGTACAGAAATGCGCCCAAATAACCCCCAACATCCCACTCGGTCGGGTTTAAACCAAAAATGAACATATACCGAAATAGGCATGGAGACGAAGGTCCTGACCCTCAACATCGCATCCACGCGTTTAATAAGAGAGACGGACACTTTTTTGAAAATCCCAAACCCAAAAAAGTACAGAGATGCCCCCAAATAACTCCAAAGGACCCACACGGTCTGGTTCAGAACGGAATGAACATATGTCTCAACACGTATCGATACGAAGGTGACGACTCCCAACATCACATCCACACATATAATAATAGATAAGGACACTTTTTAGAGATTCGCAAACCCAAAAAAGTACAGAAAAGTCCCCAAATAACCACAAACGACCTACCTGGTCTGGTTTAAACCGAAAATGAACGTATGTTGAAATAGGTATCGATTCGAAGGTCACGACCCTCAATATCACATCCACATGTCCAATAAGAGATAAGGATACCTTTTTGAAAATCCCAAGCCCAGGAAAGTACAGAAATCCCCCAAATAGCCCCAAACAACCCACTCGATTTGGTTGAAACCAAAAAATGAACATTTGTCAAAATAAATATCAATTCGAAGGTCACGACCCTGAACATCGCATCCATACGCCTAATAAGAGATAAGGACACTTTTTAGAAAATACCAAATGCAAAAAACTACATAAATGCCCCCAAAGATCCCCGAACGATCCACCCGGTCTGGTTTAAGCCGAAAATCAACATATACCAAAATACGCATCGATTCGAAGGTGATGACCCTCAACATCACATCCACATGTCTAATAAGAGATAAGGAAACTTTTTTGAATATCCCAAGCCCAGAAAAGTACAAAAATGCCCCCAAATAACACCAAACGACCCACCCGATTTGGTTTAAACCGAAAAATGAACATATGTCAAAATAAATATCAATTCGAAGCTGATGACCCTCTACATCGCATTCACACGTCTAATAAGATTTAAGGACACTTTTTAGAAAATTTCAAACCCAAAAAAGTACAGAAATGCCCCCAAATAAACCTAAACGACCCACCCGGTCTGGTTTAAACCAAAAATGAACATTTGCCAAAATGGGTATCGATTCGAAGGTCACGACCCTCAACATCGCATCCGAACGTCTAACAAGAGATAAGGACACTTTTTAGAAAATACCAAAAGCAAAAAAGTACAGAAATGCCCCCAAATAACTCCAAACGACCCACCCGGTCCGGTTTAAACCGAAAATGAACATATGCCGAAATAGGTATCGATTCGAAGGTCACGACCCTCAACATCGTATCCACACACGTCTAATAAGAGATAAGGACACTTTTTAGAAAATCCCAAACTCAAAAAAGTACAGAAATGCCCCCAAATAAAGCCAAACGACCCACCCGGTCTGTTTAAACCGAAAATAAAGATATGCCAAAATAGGTATCGATTCGAAGGTCACGACCCTCAACATCGCATCCGAATGTCTATTAAAAGATAAGGACACATTTTAGAAAATTCCAAAAGCAAAAAAGTACAGAAATGCCCCCAAATAACCCCAAACGACCCACCCAGTCCGGTTTAAACCGAAAATGAACATATGCCGAAATAGGTATCGATTGGAGGGTCACGACCCTCAACATTGTGTCCACACATCTAATAAGGGATAAGGACACTTTTTAGAGAATCCCAAACCCAAAAAAGTATAGAAACGCCCCTAAATATCCCCAAACGACCCACCCGGTCTGGTTTAAACCGAAAATGAACATATGCCGAAATAGGTATCAATACGAAGGTCACGACCCTCAACATCGCATCCACCCATCTAATAAGGGATATGGGCACTTTTTAGAAAATACCAAACCAAAAAAAGTATAGAAATGCGCCCAAATAACCCCTAACATCCCACCCGATCGGGTTTAAACCGAAAATGAACATATACCGAAATAGGCTTGGAGACGAAGGTCCTGACCCTCAACATCGGATCCACGCGTTTAATAAGAGAGGACACTTTTTAGAAAATCCCAAACCCAAAAAAGTACAGAGATGCCCCCAAATAACTCCAAACGACCCACACGGTCTGGTTCAGACCGGAAATGAACATATGTCTCAATACGTATCGATACGAAGGTGACGACTCCCAACATCACATCCACACATCTAATAAGAGATAAGGACACTTTTTAGAGATTCCCAAACCCAAAAAAGTACAGAAAAGCCCCCAAATAACCACAAACGACCTACCTGGTCTAGTTTAAACCAAAAATGAACGTATGTTGAAATAGGTATCGATTCGAAGGTCATGACCCTCAACATCACATCCACATGTCCAATAAGAGATAAGGATACTTTTTTGAAAATCCCAAGCCCAGGAAAGTACAGAAATCCCCCAAATAGCCTCAAACAACCCACTCGATTTGGTTTAAACCAAAAAATGAACATATGTCAAAATAAATATCAATTCGAAGGTCACGACCCTGAACATCGCATCCATACGTCTAATAAGAGATAAGGACACTTTTTAGAAAATACTAAACGCAAAAAACTACAGAAATGCCCCCAAAGATCCCCGAACGATCCACCCGGTCTGGTTTAAGCCGAAAATCAACATATACCAAAATAGGCTTCGATTCGAAGGTCACGACCCACAACATCACATCCACACGTCTAATAAGAGATAAGGAAAGTTTTTTGAATATCCCAAGCCCAGAAAAGTACAAAAATGCCCCCAAATAACCCCAAACAACCCACCTGATTTGGTTTAAACCAAAAAATAAACATATGTCAAAATAAATATCAATTCGAAGGTGACGACCCTCTACATCGTATCCACACGTCAAATAAGAGTTAAGGACACTTTTTAGAAAATCTCAAACCCAAAAAAGTACAGAAATGCCCCCAAATAAACCCAAACGACCCACCCGGTCTGGTTTAGACCGAAAATGAACATTTGCCAAAATGGGTATCGTTTCAAAGGTCACGACCCTTAACATCGCATCCGAACGTCTAACAAGAGATAAGGACACTTTTTAGAAAATACCAAAAGCAAAAAAGTACAGAAATGCCCCCAAATAACTCCAAACGACCCACCCGGTCCGGTTTAAACTGAAAATGAACATATGCCGAAATAGGTATCGATTCGAAGGTCACGACCCTCAACATCATATCCACACGTCTAATAAGTGATAAGGACACTTTTTAGAGAATCCCAAACCCAAAAAAGTACAGAAACGCCCCTAAATATCCTCAAATGACCCACCCGATCTGGTTTAAACCAAAAATGAACATATGCTGAAATAGGTATCAATACAAAGATTATAGAGATGCTGTCTTTAAAAGGCAAGGGAGCCAGTCTGGCCAACAAACCTTCAGCTAATTTTGAAAGATTAAAGAGGGTGGCAGCGGAGAACCGGGCCAGCCAAGGACCCTTGGACAGAGGTATGGGTTTTTCTAATTCTATTAGCTCTTCTTTATTTAACTGGCCTGGTGGAAGAAGTACAAAATTCCAGCCTCAACGAATTCCTGTAAAGGAAGGGCTGGGCATGAGAATAGAGGGACCCACTAAGGGTGGGACTGATATGGTAGCCCATCATCTTTGATGAATTGCATTTCCTGGAACATTAGGGGCATGAATGCCCCTACAAAGAAGCGTGGGGTTAGGAAAGTGATTCTGGATAATAATGCAAAATTAGCTATTCTTCTTGAGACTAAGGTGAAAACAGAGAATTGTACTGCTGTTTTTTACTCTTTCATTTCAAATTGGAAGTATCTCCATAATGGAGAAGTCGGTTCTACAGCTCGCATTTGGGTGGGTTGGGATTCGGCTGTGTTTAAAGTGGAGATTCTAAAATCAGACCAATTTATCCATTTGAAAGTGACCACTTTGGGATCCTCTCTCAGTTATTTGTGCACTGCTGTCTATGCTTCTAATTCGGTGGAGGAGAGGAGGGAGCTTTGGAGGGATGTTACTAGTTTTGGTTCTAATATTTCAGGTCCTTGGATTGCTCTAGGGGATTTTAATATTGTTCGACAACAAAGTGAGAAGCTTGGAGGAGAACCTATCCGTCAGGAGGCTGTTGATGATCTTAATACTTTTATTTTTGACACGGGCCTTATTGACTTAAAGTGGAAGGGGGAATTATTTACTTGGAATAATAGGCAAGGGGGCAGCTCTCGAGTTTGATGCAAGTTGGATAGGGCCATTGTTAACTTGCTTCGGTTGGATGTTCTCAGGTCTTCAGAAGCTACTTTTCTGCTCCCAGGGCGTTCGGACCACTCTCCAGCTGTGATTTCAATTCTTGATGGGGTAAATTTTGGTCCTAAACCTTTCCGGTTCTTTGAGGCTTGGATTGGTAGGGTGGGGTTTGATGAAGTGGTAGCTAAAGGGTGGGACCGGTGAATATGAAGCTTAATCCTATACTTAGGTTTGCTGCCGGGCTCAAAAATGTCAAGACAGAGCTGAAGAAATGGAATAAAGATAGTATTGGGGATGTTTTTCTTGCAGTGAAGGAGGCTTCTTCGGACTTAGCTCAGATCCAAATCAGCCTTGCTGCCCATCCCAATGACCTCAATTTGGTTTCTTTAGAAACAGCAGCCAAGAAGAAGTTGTGGGCAGCCCTTAATACTGAAGAAAAGTTTCTTAAAGAGAAATCTAGAGTCAAGAACATTCAATTGGGGGATGGTAATAATAGCTTTTTTCATAAGTCTATGGTGTGCAAGCAAAACAGGAATCACATTTTGGAGGTGTACAATGCCGAAAATGAGGTTATCAAGGAGCCGAATCTGATTAAAGAGGAGGCAATTTCTTTTTACATGAATTTGTTTGGTGCTAATGTTGAAGATGTTGGGTTCTTCCCAGAGACTGTCCCTTTGCAACATGGTCTGGACCTTACGCAGTAGAACAGTCTTATTGGGCAGGTTTCTAACAAGGAGATTAGAGAGGTGGTTTTTTCCATGAAGAACTCAAAAGCTCCAGGACCGGATGGATTTGGGGCAGCCTTTTTTAAGCATGCTTGGGAGGTTGTTGGGGAGGATCTCACTTTGGCCGTTAAGTGGTTTTTTTCGAAGTCCAGTATGCCTACCTCTATCAATGCTACTTTTATTAGTCTTATCCCAAAGACTGATAATACTTCTTCGTTTACGGGCTATAGGCCTATTGCCCTTTGTAACCTATTTTATAAAATTATTACAAAAGTTTTGTCTAATAGGTTACAAGGAGTTGTGGGGAAGGTGGTTAGTGACAACCAGTCTGCGTTTATCAAAGGCCGCTCCATTGTGGATAATATTCTAGTATGTCATGATGTGGTTAGGGGTATAGAGCAGAAGGGGACTCCCCCTACGGCGGTGCTGAAAATTGACTTACATAAAGCTTATGACTCTCTAAGTAGGAAGTTTCTTTTTGAGATCATGGAAAGGATGGGTTTTCCAAGCAAGTTTATTCGGTGGGTGAAGGCTTGTGTTGATACTCCTAGTTTCTCGATCCTTCTCAATGTGAGCCCAACAGGTTATTTTAGGGGCAAGAGGGGGATAAGATAGGGGGACCCGCTTTCTCCTTATTTATTCACAATTGCTATGGAAGGGTTTTCGGCCTTAATGCGGAAGTTGGAAGTTGAGGGACAGATCAGCCTGCTTCCAAGGTGCAAAAGCTCCCATCTTACACACCTGATCTTTGCAGATGATTTGATGATTTTTGTGAAGGCTGTCCCTGACTCTATTTTGGCTTGTTTGGGGGCTCTGTCTGATTTTCATACTTACTATGGGTTGAGACTCAACAGAGCTAAGTCCTCTATTATTTTAGGGGGCCTTACCCAAATGGCCAAGCTGCAACTATTGGAATTAACGAATTTTGTGGACACTAAGCTGCCCATTCGGTACCTTGGTGTTCCACTTGTACCTCGTAAACTTTCTATGGCAGATTGCTCCGCTATCTTGGATCTAGTGAGGCAAAGACTTGAAGGCTGGAAAAGCTCGTTTCTTATCCTTTGCAGGAAGGTTGCAGCTTCTTACCTCTGTTCTTCAGGGCTGCTATATATATTGGTCGGGCATCTTTGCATTATCAGGTGGTGTCAAGCAAAAGCTGGAATCCATGTTCTCGAATTTCCTTTGGACGGGCCCCTCCTTGGAATGAAAGGTACATTATGTTTCTTGGGATAGAATTTGCAAACCTAAGGATGAGGGTGGCTTAGGTATCCGCAGAATTTCAGAAATGAATATTGCGGGTATCCTTAAGAAATTCTGGTGGATTGCTTCCTGTTTGAGTTAAAATAAAACCGCAAGCGTACGGGTCAATCGTAGCTACGGGTCGAATACGAGGAGATATACGCCACTCTATTTAACTAACTTAAAAGTAATGCAAAGTGAACCAAATTAAAGTGTTAAATTAAACTAATTAAACTAACAAAAATCAATGCATCTTAACTCATAAGCATCTAACAAAATTAAGGGATTAAATCGGCGTCCTAACACACAAGCATCTAACCTATCAAACTAAAGCGAATTAGAAGGAATAACAAAAACGCAGCCACACTTCATAATCACATAAAAAGAAATAAGGGAATAAAAGTGCATCCACATACCACAATCATATAAAAAAAATAAAAGAAATAGAGAGAGAAGAAGAAGAAGATAGAGAGAGATAGAGGAAAGGGAGAATGAGATTGAGAGTTTAGATAGTAAAACCTAGATGTGCTTGCATGAATGTAATTGAAAAGCTTGAATACTTGCATAAACTTACCATGGCTTCCTCTTCTAAATCTTCAAGTCTTGTCATCAACTTAAGAACTTAGACTAGAAGGCTTAAAACCTAAACTAGAATTAAAAAATTACTACCCAATTGAAGACTTAAATTGAAATTAAAGCATAAACTAAACCTATTACAACCGTTAAATAAAAATCAAAAGGCAAACTAGAACTTAGAAAGGTCAAAAATCAAAACTTAGAAGGACAAGAAGAAAAGAAATTTTACTAAGTGAATGAACTAAAAATTACACAAAAAACTGAATTAAAATTGAACTAGAAACTAACTAAAAAATATTTACTTCCTACAACCCAAAGGGCAAGGGGTATTTATACGGAGAAGAGAGGAGAAGAGAGAAGAGGGAAGTGTAGGAGAAATATTCCCTAAGAAAAGAGAATATTCTCTTCTCCTTCCTCTTTTACAATGCCTTGAATCCTAAGAAAAAAGAAACAAATAGAAAGAAGAAGAAGAGAAGATTGTTTACATAGACCTTCTATTTCTAGACAAGTAAACTTTCAATTCTAACAAGTGCTTCCTTTTCTTTATAGATATCTTCTCCAAGCAATAAAATCAAAGCATCTTTGACTTTTCCATTTTTCATAGGTGAGAGAATATCTTTCAAAATAAATCTATCCAAAGTAGAATTCCAGAAGTGACCTTGAGAAGTTGGTGGAGAGAGAGAGTAAGGGTGATGACTAGGATTCCTTCAAGAATAAATAAAATACCCATTCTGTCCTTCAGAAAACGTGGAGCATGGGTTGCTTATATAGGCCTCACCATTGTGTTCCTTGCAAAAAATCACCTAAAATAGACCCAAATTTCGTCCAATTTGGAGTTGGGGAGCCCAAGATATCTCAAGTTGAAGTTGGACTATCCAGAGCCCTCCAAATGGAATCTTTCGGGTACAGGAAATATAACTTCTGGTTATTTCATTAAGGCCCCTGGAATCCAAACTTTTGCTTCACTTTTTCCCCAGCCGATTGTCAATAATTACAAATAAACTCCTGTAGACCATTTTCACGCTTCGTTACGGAAACGGCTGTAACTTCTTCGTTTCAAATCGGAATCAGGTGCCATTTGAACCGTTGCGAAGCTGACTCGATGGGCTATGCATCTAAGCCATTAACACCTTTAAACACCTTAAAAACATTTTCTTAGCATCATCTCCTCCATTTTCATAAGAATTCACCTAAAACCTGAAAAGCACAAGAAACCACCGAGTAACTCTGTCCAATATGGTAAAATGTATGCTTTATGCCCTAAGATTTCACACATAAATGTGCTCATCACTTCCAAAAAGGACAGCCTGTGGGTTAGGTGGGTTTATGCCCGTTATTTAAAAAATGACTCTATTTGGACTGTGAAAATTTCCCAAAATTGCTCTTGGGTTTGGCGTAAAGTTCTCAAGTATAGAGATTTGGTTGAACCCCATGTTCACCACTTTATTGGGTCTGGCCATGCTACAAGGCTATGGCTTGATAAGTGGCATCCTCAAGGGGTTTTAATCAAAAATTTTGGGGATCATATCAGATACGATGCGGGTTCTCATCGTATGGCTCTGGTTTCGGATATTATAAGACAAGGCACCTGGCATCCTACTCCTCATGGGTCTTTTGATCTTATTAGTGCTTGGGGGGATTTGCAACATGTTCCTATTTTGAGAGGCAGGGATGACCTTATTGTTTGGAAGAATTCCCCTAATGGCTTATTTACTACTAAGTCAGCCTAGGACACTGTCAGAAGATCCTCTCCTCAAGTAGGGTGGCATAAATTTGTTTGGTTTACTCAGAATTTCCCTAAGCATTCTTGCACAACTTGGAGATGCCTTATGGAAGCTCTACCTACCAAAGATCAGCTTCTTAAAAGGAATATTCAGGTTGGGCCGAATTGCATCTTGTGTTGGGATGGTATTGAAAGTCATGAGCATCTTTTCTTTAATTTCCTTTTTTCCACTAGCATTTGCGGTAAAATTAGTTCTTTTTCCTCCCAAGGGGGTGGAGGCCCTACCAATCTCCAGAATGTGCTTGCTTGGCTCTTAAGTGTTGGTTGTGCAAATGATAGGATGGATTTGGTTCCCAAGTTGGGTTTTTGTGCTACTGTGCATTACATTTGGTGGGAGAGAAACTGAAGGCTGTTTGAGAACAAGGTTAGAACCCATGATCAGATTATAGAGTCAATTCGTCTTGATGTGGCCATTAAGTGTGCTACCTTTCCCATTTCTGCTGTCCACAGCCCAAGGAACCAGTTCTTGGCTGATAATTGGGGGATTAGGGTGGATTGGAAGGTGATTACTCAAAAAACCTGTGCTTGGTTTAGACCTCCTACTCACATGGCAATCCTTCACTGTGATGGGTCCTTAACAGCTGATAGAGTTTCCTATGGTGGAATCATTCATGATGATGCAGGTGTTGCCGTAATGGCGTATGCGGGGAAGGGAGATATTAATTCTGTTCTAAGCATGGAGCTTTTTGCAATTTTAAAGGGGGTCACTTTTTGTATTCAAAGGAACCTACTTCGGGTTTCCATCAGATCCGATTCCAAATTGGCAGTAGATATTCTTAATGGGGCTGTGGACTGCCCTTGGAGCATGCAAATCTTGAGGGACCGTATAGCTACGCTACTACAGCAATTATAGCGTAAGGAGATCAAACATGTTTGGAGAGAGCTCAACCAGCCAGCAGACTTTATTGCAGCCATGGATACGGGGGATGGGGAAGCAATTTTTTATCCACTTGATTTCCCACAGGACTTGGTGGAGTTGGTTAAGAATGATTCAGATTGTAAAGTTTTTTTAAGGACCTAGTCTCATTGAGTTGTTGGCCTGGTCTTAGGCTTTTCTACCGAGGGCCTGTCCTTGGGTTGTTTTAGGGGCTCTCCTCCCCCTCTCAGGCCTGTCTAAGGGGGAAGGACAAGGGCTGCCTTCTTCTGTATTTTTTCCTCTTTCTTAATACAATCACACGTACCTGTCAAAAAAAAGGTATCAATACAAAGGTCACGATCCTCAACATCGCATCCACCCGTCTAATAAGGGATATGGACACTTTTTAGAAAATAACAAACCGAAAAAAGTACAGAAATGGGCCCAAATAACCCCTAACATCCCACCCGGTCGGGTTTAAACCGAAAATGAACATATACCGAAATAGGCATGGAGACGAAGGTCCTGACCCTCAACATCGCATCCACACATTTAATAAGAGATACGGACACTTTTTCGAAAATCCCAAACCCAAAAAAGTACAGAGATGCCCCCAAATAACTCCAAACGACCCACACGGTCTGGTTCAGACCGGAATTGAACATATGTCTAAATACATATCGATACGAAAGTGACGACTCTCAACATCACATCCACACATCTAATAAGAGATAAGGACACTTTTTAGAGATTCCCAAACCCAAAAAACTACAGAAAAGCCCCAACTAACCACAAACGACCCACCCGGTCTGGTTTAAACCAAAAATGAACGTATGTCGAAATAGGTATCGATTCGAACGTCACGACCCTCAACATCACATCCACATGTCTAATAAGAGATAAGGACACATTTTTGAAAATCCCAAGCCCAGGAAAGTACAAAAATCCCCCAAATAACCGTAAACGACCCACCCGATTTGGTTTAAATCGAAAAATGAACATATGTCAAAATAAATATCAATTTGAAGGTCACGACCCTGAACATCGCATCCATACACCTAATAAGAGATAAGGACACTTTTTAGAAAATCCCAAACCCAAAAAAGTACATAAATGCCCCCAAATATCCCCAACGATCCACCCGCTCCTGGTTTAACCCGAAAATCAACATATACCAAAATAGGCATCGATTCGAAGGTCACGACCCTCAACATCACATCCACACATCTAATAAGAGATAAGGAAACTTTTTTGAATATCCCAAGCCCAGAATAGTACAGAAATGCCCACAAATAACCCCAAACGACCCACCCGATTTGGTTTAAATCGAAAAATGAACATATGTCAAAATAAATATCAATTTGAAGGTCACGACCCTGAACATCGCATCCATATGCCTAATAAGAGATAAGGACACTTTTTAGAAAATACCAAATGCAAAAAACTACATAAATGCCCCCAAAGATCCCCGAACGATCCACTCGGTCTGGTTTAACCCGAAAATCAACATATACCAAAATAGACATCGATTCGAAGGTCACGACCCTCAACATCGCATCCACACATCTAATAAGAGATAAGGAAACTTTTTAGAAAATCCCAAACCCAAAAAAGTACAGAAATGCCCCCAAATAACCCCAAACGACCCACCCGATTTGGTTTAAACCGAAAAATGAACATATGTCAAAATAAATATCAATTCGAAGGTGACGACCCTCTACATCACATCCACATGTCTAATAAGAGTTAAGGACACTTTTTAGAAAATCTCAAACCCAAAAAAAGTACAGAAATGCCCTCAAATAAACCCAAACAACCCACCCGGTCTGGTTTAAACCGAAAATGAACATATGCCAAAATAGGTATCGATTCGAAGGTCACGACCCTCAACATCGCATCCGAACGTCTAACAAGGGATAAGCACACTTTTTAGAAAATTCCAAAAGCAAAAAAGTACAGAAATGCCCCAAAATAACCCCAAACGACCCACCCGGTCCGATTTAAACCAAAAAATGAACATATGCCAAAATAGGTATCGATTCGAAGGTCACGACCCTCAACATCGCATTCACACGTATAATAAGAGATAAGGACACTCTTTAGAAAATACCAAACCCAAAAAAGTACAGAAATGCCCCCAAATAACCCCAAACGACCCACCCGGTCTGGTTTAAACAAAAAATGAACATATGTCTAAATAGGTATCGATTCGAAGGTCACGACCCTCAACATCACACCCACTCGTCTAATAAGAGATAAGGACACTTTTTAGAAAATCCCAAGCCCAAAAAAATACAGAAATGCCCCCAAATAACCCCAAACGACCCACCCGATCTAATTTAAACCGAAAAAGAACATATGCCAAAATGGGCATCGATTCAAAGGTCATGACCCTCAACATCACATCCTCACGTCTAATAAGTGACATCGACACTTTTTGGAAAATACGAAACCCAAAAAAGTACAGAAATGCCCCTAAATAACCCCTCTCGATCCACCCAGTCTGGTTTAAACCGAAAATGAACATATGCCAAAATAGGAATCGATTCAAAGGTCACGACCCTCAACATCGCATCCACACGTCTAATAAGTGATATGGACACTTTTTAGAAAATACCAAACCCAAAAAAGTACAGAAATGCCCCCAAATAACCTTAAACGACCCACCCGGTCTGGTTTAAATCGAAAATGAACATATGCCAAAATGAGTATCGATTCGAAGGTCACAACCCTCAACATCAAATCCACACGTCTAATAACAGATAAAGACACTTTTTAGATAATCCCAAGCCCAAAAAAGTTTAGAAATTCCCCAAAATAACTCCAAACGACCCAACCGGTCTGGTTCAAAACGAAAATTAACATATGCCGAAATAGATATCGATTAAATGGTCATGACCTTCAACAGTGCATCCACACATCTAATAAGAGATAAGGACACCTTTTAGAACATACCAAACCCAAAAAAGTATAGAAATGCCCCCAAATAACCCCAAATGACCCCCCGGTCTGGTTTTAATCGAAAATGAACATATGCCAAAATAGGTATCGATTCGAAGGTCACGACCCTCAACATTGCATCCACATGTCTAATAAGAGATAAGGACACTTTTTAGAAAATACCAAACTCAAAAAAGTACAGAAATGCCCCCAAATAACCCCAAACGACCCACCCGGTCTGGTTTGAACCAAAAATTAACATATGCCAAAATAGGTATCGATTCGAAAGTCAAGACCCTCAACATCGCATCCACAAGTCTAATAAGTGAAAAGGACACTTTTTAGAGAATCCCAAACCCAAAAAAGTACAGAAATGCCCCCAAATAACCCAAAACGACCCACCCAGTCTGGTTTAAACAAAAAATGAACATATGCCAAAATAGGCATCGATACGAAGGTCACGACCCTCAACATCTGATCCACACGTCTAATAAGGGATATGGACACTTTTTAGAAAATACTAAACCAAAAAATGTATAGAAATGCGCCCAAATAACCCCCAACATCCCACCCGGTCGGGTTTAAATCTAAAATGAACATATGTGGAAATTGACATCGATACGAAGGTCACGACCCTCAACATCGCATCCACACATTTAATTAGAGATAATGACACTTTTTAGAAATTCCCAAACCCAAAAAGGTACAGAAATACCCCAAAATAACTCCAAACGACCCACACGGTCGGGTTCAGATCGGAAATGAACATATGTCTAAATACGTATCGATTCGAAGGTCACGACTCTCAACATCAAATCCACACGTCTAATAAGAGAGAAGGACACTTTTTTGAAAATCCCAAGCCCAGAAAAGTACAAAAATGCCCCAAAACAACCCCAAACGACTCACCCGATCTGGTTTAAACATAAAAATGAACATATGTCGAAATTGGTATCAATTCGAAGGTCACGACCTCAACATCGCATCCACAAGTCTAATAAGAGATAAGGACACCTTTTGGAGAATCCCAAACCCAAAAAAGTAAGGAAATGCCCCCAAATAACCACAAACGACCCACCCGGTCCGGTTGAAACCGAAAACGAACATATGTCAAATAGGTGTCGATTCAAAGTTCACGACCCTCAACATCACATCCTCACATCTAATAAGTGATATCGACCCTTTTTCGAAAATACAAAACCCAAAAAAGTACAGAAATGCCCCTAAATAACCCCTCTCGATCCACCCAATCTAGTTTAAACCGAAAATGAACATATGCCAAAATAGGAATCGATACGTAGGTCACGACCCTCAACATCGCATCCACATGTCTAATAAGTGATATGGACACTTTTTAAAAAATACCAAACCCAAAAAAGTACAGAAATGCCACCAAATAACCTTAAACGACCCACCCGGTCTGGTTTAAATCGAAAATTAACATATGCCGAAATGAGTATCGATTCGAAGGTCACGACCCTCAACATCAAATCCACACGTCTAATAACAGATAAGGACACTTTTTAGATAATCCGAAGCCCAAAACTGTTTAGAGATTCCCCAAATAGCCCCAAACAACCCAACCAGTCTGGTTCAAAACGAAAATTAACATATGCCGAAATAGATATCGATTCGATGGTCATGACCCCCAACAGCGCATCCACACATCTAATAAGAGATAAGGTCACCTTTTAGAACATACCAAACCCAAAAAAGTATAGAAATGCCCCCAAATAACCCCGAATGACCCACCCGGTCTGGTTTTAACCGAAAATGAACATATGCCAAAATAGGAAATGATTCGAAGGTCACAACCCTCAACATCGCATCCTCATGTCTAATAAGAGATAAGGACACTTTTTAGAAAATACGAAACTCAAAAAAGTACTGAAATGCCCCCAAATAACCCCGAACGACCCACCCGGTCTAGTTTAAACCGAAAATTAATATATGCCGAAATAGGTATCGATTCGAAGGTCACGACCCTCAACATCGTATCCACACGTCTAATAAGAGATAAGGACACTTTTTAGAGAATCCAAAACCCAAAAAAGTACAGAAACACCCCCTAATAACCCCAAACGACCGACTCGATCTGTTTTAAACTGAAAATGAACATATGCCAAAATGGGCATCGATTCAAAGGTCACGACCCTCAATATCGCATCCTCATGTCTAATAAGTGATATAGACACTTATTGGAAAATATCAAACCCAAAAAAGTACAAAAATGCCCCTAAATAACCCCTCTCGATCCACCCGGTCTGGTTTAAACGGAAATTGAACATATGCCAAAATAGGAATCGATTCGAAGGTCACGACCCTCAACATCAGATCCACACGTCTAATAAGTGGTATATGGACACTTTTTAGAAAATACCAAACCCAAAAAAGTACAGAAATGCCCCCAAATAACCTTAAACTACCCACCTGGTCTGGTTTAAAACGAAAATGAATATATGTCAAAACAAATATCAATTCGAAGGTCACGACTCCCTACATCGCATCCACATGTCTAATAAGAGTTAAGGACACTTTTAAAAAAATCCCAAACCCAAAAAAGTGCAGAAATGCCCCCAAATAAACCCAAACGACCCACCCAGTCTGGTCTAAACCAAAAATGAACATTTGCCAAAATAGGTATCGATTCAAAAGTCACGACCCTCAACACCGCATCCGAACATCTAATAAGAGATAAGGACCCTTTTTATAAGATACCAAATGCAAAAAAGTACAAAAAGGCCCCCAAATAACCCCAAACGACCCACCCGGTCAGGTTTAAATAAAAAATTAACATATGCCAAAATGGGTATCGATTTGAAGGTCACGACCCTCAACATCGTATCCACACGTCTAATAAGAGATAAGGACACTTTTTAGAGAATCCCAAACCCAACAAAGTACGAAAACGCCCCTAAATAACCCCAAACGACCCACCCGGTCTGGTTTAAACCGAAAATGAGCATATGCCGAAATAGGCATCAATACGAAGGTCACGACCCTCAACATCGTAGCCACACGTCTAATAAGGGATATGGACACTTTTTAGAAAATACCAAACCGAAAAAAGTACAGAAATGCGCCCAAATAACACCTAACATCCCACCCGGTCGGGTTTAAACCGAAAATGAACATATGCCAAAATAGGCACGGATACGAAGGTCACGACCCTCAACAACGTATCCACACGTTTAATAAGAGATACGGACACTTTTTAGAAAATCTCAAACCCAAAAAAGTACAGAGATGCCCCCAAATAATTCCTAATGACCCACACGGTCTGATTCAGACCGAAAATAAACATATGACTAAATACGTATCGATACGAAGGTGACGACTCTCAACATCATATCCACATGTCTAATAAGAGATAAGGACACTTTTTAGAGATTCCCAAACCCAAAAAAGTACAGAAATGCCCCCAAATAACCACAAACGACTCACCCAGTCTGGTTTAAATCGAAAATGAACATATGTCGAAATAGGTATCAATTCGAAGGTCATGACCCTCAACATCGCATCCACAAGTCTAATAAGAGATATGGACATCTTTTAGAGAATCCCAAACCCAAAAAAGTAAAAAAATGCCCCCAAATAACCACAAACGACCCACCCGGTCCGGTTGAAACAAAAAATGAACATATGTCAAAATAGGTGTCGATTCAAAGTTCACGACCCTCAACATCGCATCCACACGCACAATAAGAGATAAGGAAACCTTTTATAAAATCCCAAACCCAAAAAATTATAGAAATGCCCCCAAATAACCCCAAACGAACCACCCGGTCAGGTTTAAACCGAAAATGAACATATGTCGAAATAGGTGTTGATTCAAAGGTCACGACCCTCAAAATCGCATCTACACGTATAATAAGAGATAAAGAAACTTTTTATAAAATTCCAAACCCAAAAAAGTATAGAAATGCCCCCAAATAACCCCAAATGAGCCACCTGGTCAGGTTTAAACCGAAAATGAACATATGCCAAAATAGATTTCGATTCGAAAGTCATGACCCTCAACATCGTATCCACACGTCTAATAAGAGATAAAGACACTTTTAGAAAGTACCCAGCCCAAAAAAGTACAGAAATGCCCCCAAATAACCCCAAACGACCGACCCGATCTGGTTTAAACCGAAACTGAACATATGTCAAAATGGGCATAGATTCGAAGGTCATGACCCTAAACATTGCATCCTCACGTCTAATAAGTGATATCGACGCTTTTTGGAAAATACCAAACCCAAAAAATACAAAAATGCCCCTAAATAACCCCTCTCGATCCACCCAGTCTGGTTTAAACCGAAAATGAAAATATGCCAAAATAGGAATCGATTCGAAGGTCACGACCCTCAACATCGCATCCACACGTCTAATAAGTTATATGGACACTTTTTAGAAAATACCGAACCTAAAAAAGTATAGAAATGCCCCCAAATAACCTTAAACGACCCACCCAGTCTGGTTTAAAGCGAAAATGAACATATGCCAAAATGAGTATCGATTCGAAGGTCACGACCCTCAACATCAAATCCACACGTCTAATAACAGATAAGGACACTTTTTAGATAATCCCAAGCCCCAAAAAGTTTAGAAATTCCCCAAAATAACCGCAAACGACCCAACCGGTCTAGTTCAAAATGAAAATTAACATATGACAAAATAGATATCGATTCGATGGTCACGACCCTCAATAGCGCATCCACACATCTAATAAGAGATAAGGACACCTTTTAGAACATACCAAACCCAAAAAAGTATAGTAATGCCTCCAAATAACCCCAAACGACCCACCCGGTCTGGTTTTAACCGAAAATGAACATATTCCAAAATAGGTATCAATTCGAAGGTCACGACCCTCAACATCGCATCCACATGTCTAATAAGATATAAGGACACTTTTTAGAAAATACAAGACTCAAAAAAGTACAGAAATGCCCCCGAATATCCCCCAAACGACCCACCCGGTCTGGTTTACACCGAAAATTAACATATGCCGAAATAGGTATCGATTCGAAGGTCACGACCCTCAACATCGCATCCACACGTCTAATAAGACATAAGGACACTTTTTAGAGAATCCCAAGCCCAAAAAAGTTCAAAAATGCTCCTAAATAACCCAAAACACCCCACCCAGTCTGGTTTAAACCGAAAATAAACATATGCCGGAATAGGCATCAATACGAAAGCCACGGCCCTGAACATCCTATCCACACGTTTAACAAGGGATATGGACACTTTTTAGAAAATACCAAACCAAAAATAGTACAGAAATGCGCCCAAATAACCCCTAACATCCCACTCGGCCGGGTTTAAATCGAAAATGAACATATGCCAAAATAGGCATGGATACGAAGGTCACGACCCTCAACATCACATCCACACGTTTAATAAGAGATACGGACACTTTTTAGAAAATCCCAAACCCAAAAAAGTACAGAGATGCCCCCAAATAATTCCAAACGACCAATACGGTCTGGTTCAGATCGAAAATAAACATATGTCTAAATACGTATCGATACGAAGGTGACGACTCTCAACATCATATCCACACGTCTAATAAGAGATAAGGACACATTTTAGAGATTCCCAAACCCAAAAAAGTATAGAAATGCCCCCAAATAACCACAAACGACTCACCCAGTCTGGTTTAAACCGAAAATGAACATATGTCGAAATAGGTAACAATTCGAAGGTCACGACCCTCAACATCGCATCCACAAGTCTAATAAGAGATAAGGACACCTTTTAGAGAATCCCAAACCCGAAAAAGTAAAGAAATGCCCCCAAATAACCACAAACGACCCACCCGGTCCGGTTGAAACCGAAAACGAACATCTGTCAACATAGGTGTCGATTCAAAGTTCACGACCCTCAACATCTCATCCACACAACTAATAAGAGATAAGGACACCTTTTAGAACATACCAAACCCAAAAAAGTATAAAAATGCCCCCAAATAACCCCAAACGACCCACCTGGTCTGGTTTTAACCGAAAATGAACATATGCCAAAATAGGTATCGATTCGAAGGTCACGACCCTCAACATCGCATCCACATGTCTAATAAGAGATAAGGACCCTTTTTAGAAAATACCAAACTCAAAAAAGTACAGAAATGCCCCTGAATAACCCCAAACGACCCACCCGATCTGGTTTAAACCAAAAATTAACAGATGCCGAAATAGGTATAGATTCGAAGGTCACGACCCTCAACATCGCATCCACACGTATAATAAGAGATAAGTACAGTTTTTAGAGAATCCGAAACCCAGAAAAGTACAGAAACGCCCGTAAATAACCCCAAACGACCCACCCGATCAGGATTAAATCGAAAATAAACATATGCCGGAATATGCATCAATACGAAGGTCACGACCCACAACATCCTATCCACACGACTAATAGGGATATGGACACTTTTTAGAAAATGCCAAACCGAAAAAAGTAAAGAAATGCACCCAAATAACCCCTAACATCCCACCCGGTCGGGTTTAAACCGAAAATGAACATTTGCCGAAATAGGCATGGATACGAAGGTCACGACCCTCAACATCGCATCCACACGTTTAATAAGAGATACAGACACTTTTTAGAAAATCCCAAACCCAAAAAAGTACCGAGATGCCCCCAAATAATTCCAAACGACCCACACGGTCAGGTTCAGACCGGAAATAAACATATGTCTAAATACGTATCGATACGAAGGTGACGACTCTCAACATCATATCCACACGTCTGATAAGAGATAAGGACACTTTTTATAGATTCCCAAACCCAATAAAGTACAGAAATGCCCCCAAATAACCACAAACGACTCACCCAGTCTAGTGTAAACCGAAAATGAACATATGTCGAAATAGGTATCAATTCAAAGGTCACGACCCTCAACATCGCATCCACAAGTCTAATAAGAGATAAGCACACCTTTTAGAGAATCTAAAACCCAAAAAAATAAAGAAATGCCCCCAAATAACCACAAACGACCCACCCGATCCGGTTGAAACCGAAAATGAACATATGTCAAAATAGGTGTCGATTCAAAGTTCACGACCCTCAACATCGCATCCACACGTACAATAAGAGATAAGGAAACTTTTTATAAAATCCCAAACCCAAAAAATTACAGAAATGCCCCAAAATAATCCCAAACAAACCACCCGGTCAGGTTTAAACCGAAAATGAACATATGTCAAAATCGGTGTCGATTCAAAGGTCACGACCCTCAAAATCGTATCCACACGTACAATAAGAGATAAGGAAACTTTTTATAAAATCCCAAACCCAAAAAATTACAGAAATGCCCCCAAATAACCCCAAACGAGCCACCCGGTCAGGTTTAAACCGAAAATGAACATATGCCAAAATAGATTTCGATTCGAAAGTCATGACCCTCAACATCGCATCCACACATCTAATAAGAGATAAGGACACTTTTTAGAAAATACCAAACCCAAAAAAGTACAGAAATGCCCCCAAATAACCCCAAACGACCCACCCGGTCTGGTTTAAACTTAAAATGAACATATGTCTAAATAGGTATCGATTCGAAGGTCACGACCTTCAACATCACACCCACTCATCCAATAAGAGATAAGGACACTTTTTAGAAAATCCCAAGCCCAAAAAAGTAAAGAAATGCCCCCAAATAACCCCAAACGACCGACCCAATCTGGTTTAAACCGAAAACGAACATATGCCAAAATGAGCATCGATTCGAAGGTCATGACCCTCAACATCGCATCCTCACGTCTAATAAGTGATATCGACACTTTTTGGAAAATTCCAAACCCAAAAAAGTACAGAAATGCTCCTAAATAACCCCTCTCGATCCACCCAGTCTGGTTTAAACCGAAAATGAACATATGCCAAAATAGGAATCGATTCGAAGGTCACGACCCTAAAACATCACATCCACACGTCTAATAAGGGATATGGACACTTTTTATAAAATACCAAACACAAAAAAGTACAGAAATGCCCCCAAATAACCTTAAACGACCCACCCGGTCTGGTTTAAATCGAAAATGACCATATGCCGAAATGAGTATCGATTCGAAGGTCACGACCCCCAAATCAAATCCATACGTCCAATAATAGATAAGGACAGTTTTTAGATAATCCCAAGCCCAAAAATGTTTAGAAACTCCCCAAAATGACCCCAAACGACCCAACCGGTCTGGTTCAAAACGAAAATTAACATATGCCAAAATAGATATCGATTCGATGGTTACGACCCTCAACAGTGCATCCACACATCTAATAAGAGATAAGGACACCTTTTAGAACATACCAAACCCAAAAAAGTATAGAAATTCCCCCAAATAACCCCAAACGACCCACCCGGTCTAGTTTAAACCAAAAATGAACATATGCCGAAATAGGCATCGATACGAAGGTCACGACCCTCAACATCAGATCCACATGTCTAATAAGGGATATGGACACTTTTTAGAAAATACTAAACCGAAAAATGTACAGAAATGAATCCAAATAACCCCAAACATCCCACCCGGTCGGGTTTAAATCGAAAATGAACATATGCCGAAATTGACATCGATACGAAGGTCACGACCCTCAACATCGCATCCACACGTTTAATAATAGATAAGGACACTTTTTAGAAATTCCCAAACCCAAAAAGGTATAGAAATGCCCCCAAATAACTCCAAACGACCCACACGGTCAGGTTTAGATAGGAAATGAACATATATCTAAATACGTATCGATTCGAAGGTCACGACTCTCAACATAACATCCACACGTTTAATAAGAGATAATAACACTTTTTTGAAAATCCCAAGCCTAGAAATGTACAGAAATGCCCCCAAATAACCCCAAACGACCCACCCGATCTTGTTTAAACATAAAAATGAACATATACCGAAATAGGTATCAATTCGATGGTCACGAACCTCAACATCGCATCCACAAGTCTAATAAGAGAGGACACCTTTTAGAGAATCCCAAACCTAAAAAAGTAAAGAAATGCCCCCAAATGACCACAAACGACCCACCCGATCCGGTTGAAATCGAAAATCAACATACGTCAAAATAGGTGCCGATTCAAAGTTCACGACCCTCAACATCGAATCCACACGCACAATAAGAGATAAGGAAACTTTTTATAAAATCCCAAACCCAAAAAATTACAGAAATGCCCCCATATAACCCCAAAGGAACCACCCGGTCAGGTTTAAACTAAAAATGAACATATGTCGAAATAGGTGTCGACTCAAAGGTCACGACCCTCAAAATCGTATCCACACATACAATAAGAGATAAGGAAACTTTTTACAAAATCCCAAACCCAAAAAAGTACAGAAATGCCCCCAAATAACCCCAAACGAGCCACCCAGTCAGGTTTAAAATGAAAATGACCATATGCCAAAATAGATTTCGATTCGAAAGTCATGACCCTTAACATCGCATCCACACATCTAATAAGAAATAAGGACACTTTTTAGAAAATTCCAAGCCAAAAAAAGTACAGAAATGCCCCCAAATAACCCCAAACGACCGACCCAATCTGGTTTAAACCAAAAATGAACATATGCCAAAATGGGCATCGATTCGAAAGTCATGACCCTCAACATCGCATCCTCATGCCTAATAAATGATATCGACACTTTTTGGAAAATACCAAAGCCAAAAAAGTATAGAAATGCCCCAAAATCACCCCTCTCGATCCACCCAGTCTGGTTTAAATCGAAAATGAACATATGCCGAAATGAGTATTAATTCGAAGGTCACGACCCTCAAATCAAATCCATACGTCCAATAACAGATAAGGACAGTTTTTAGATAATCACAAGCCCAAAAATGTTTAGAAATTCTCCAAAATGACCCCAAACGACCCAACCGGTCTGGTTCAAAACGAAAATTAACATATGCCAAAATGAGTATCGATTCGAAGGTCACGACCCTCAAATCAAATCCATACGTCCAATAACAGATAAGGACAGTTTTTAGATAATCCCAAGCCCAAAAATGTTTAGAAATTCCCCAAAATGACCCCAAACGACCCAACCGGTCTGGTTCAAAATTAAAATTAACATATGCCAAAATAGGTATCGATTCGAAGGTCACGACCCTCAACATCGCATCCACGCATCTAATAAGAGATAAGGACACTTTTTAGAGAATCCCAAACCCAAAAAAGTACAGAAACGCCCCCAAATAACCCCAAACGACCCACCCGGTCTGGTTTAAACCGAAAATGAACATATGCTGAAATAGGCATCGATACGAAGGTCATGACCCTCAACATCGGATCCATACGTCTAATAAGGGATATGGACACTTTTTAGAAAATACTAAACCGAAAAATGTACAGAAATGAATCCAAATAACCCCTAACATCCCACCCGGTCGGGTTTAAATCAAAAATGAACATTTTCTGAAATTGACAACGATACGAAGGTCACGACCCTCAACACCGCATCCACACATTTAATAATAGATAAGGACACTTTTTAGAAATTCCCAAACCCAAAAAGGTACAGAAATGCCCCCAAATAACTCCAAACGACCCACACGGTCAGGTTCAGATAAGAAATGAACATATATCTAAATACGTATCGATTCAAAGGTCACGACTCTCAACATAACATCCACACGTTTAATAAGAGATAAGAACACTTTTTTGAAAATCCCAAGCCTAGAAATGTATAGAAATGCCCCCAAATAACCCCAAACGACCCACCCGATCTTGTTTAAACATAAAAATGAACATATGTCGAAATAGGTATCAATTCGAGGGTCATGACCCTTAACATCGCATCCACAAGTCTAATAAGAAATAAGGACACCTTTTATAGAATCCCAAACCTAAAAAAGTAAAGAAATGCCCCCAAATGACCACAAACAACCCACCCGATCCGGTTGAAACCGAAAATGAACATACGTCAAAATAGGTGCCGATTCAAAGTTCACGACCCTCAACATCGAATCCACACGCACAAAAAGAGATAAGGAAACTTTTTATAAAATCCCAAACCCAAAAAATTACAGAAATGCCCCCAAATAACCCCAAACGAACCACCCGGTCAGGTTTAAACCGAAAATGAACATATGTCAAAATAGGTGTCGATTCAAAGGTCACGACCCTCAAAATCGTATCCACACGTACAATAAGAGATAAGGAAACTTTTTACAAAATCCCAAACCCAATAAAAGTACAAAAATGCCCCAAAATAACCCCAAACGAGCCACCTGGTCAGGTTTAAAACGAAAATGACCATATGCCAAAATAGATTTCGATTCGAAAGTCATGACCCTCAACATCGCATCCACACGTCTAATAAGAGATAAGGACACTTTTTAGAAAATACCAAACCCAAAAAAGTACAGAAATGCCCCCAAATAACCCCAAACGACCCACCCGGTCTGGTTTAACCCGAAAATGAACATATGTCTAAATAGGTATCGATACGAAGGTCACGACCCTCAACATCACACCCACTCGTCTAATAAGAGATAAGGACACTTTTAAGAAAATTCAAAGCCCGAAAAAGTAGAGAAATGCCCCCAAACGACCGACCCAATCTGGTTTAAACCAAAAATGAACATATGCCAAAATGGGCATCGATTCGAAAGTCATGACCCTCAACATCGCATCCTCACGTCTAATAAATGATATCGACACTTTTTGGAAAATACCAAACCCAAAAAAGTACAGAAATGCCCCAAAATAACCCCTCTCGATCCACCCAGTCTGGTTTAAACCGAAAATGAACATATGCCAAAATAGGAATCGATTCGAAGGTCACGACCCTCAACATCGCATCCACACGTCTAATAAGTAATATGGACACTTTTTTGAAAATACCAAACCCAAAAAAGTATAGAAATGCCCCCAAATAACCTAAAACGACCCACCTAGTCTGGTTTAAATCGAAAATGAACATATGCCAAAATGAGTATCGATTCGAAAGTCACGACCCTCAACATCAAATCCACATGTCTAATAATAGATAAGGACACTTTTTAGCTAATCCCAAGCCCAAAAAAGTTCAGAAATTCCCCAAAATAACCGCAAACGAACTAACCGGTCTGGTTCAAAATGAAAATTAACATATGCCAAAATAGATGTCGATTCGATGGTCACGACCCTCAACAGCGCATCCACACATCTAATAAGAGATAACGACACCTTTTAGAACATACCAAACCCAAAAAAGTATAGAAATGCCCCCAAATAACCCCAAACGACCCACCCGGTCTGGTTTTAACCGAAAATGAACATATGCCAAAATAGGTATCGATTCGAAGGTCACGACCCTCAACATCGCATCCACATGTCTAATAAGAGATAAGGACACTTTTTAGAAAATACCAAACTCAAAAAAGAACAGAAATGCCCCCAAATAAACCCAAACGACCCACCCAGTCTGGTTTAAACCGAAAATGATCATATGCCAAAACAGGTATCGATTTGAAGGTCACGACCCTCAACATCGCATCCGAACATCTAATAAGATATAAGGACACTTTTTAGAAAATCTCAAACCCAAAAAAGTATAGAAATGCCCCCAAATAACTCCGAACGACCCACACGGTCTGGTTCAAACCGAAAATGAACGTATGCCAAAATAGGTATCGACTCGAAGGTCACGATCCTCAACATTGCATCCAAACGACTAATAAAAGATAAGGACACCTTTTAGAAAATCCCAAACCCAAAAAAGTAAAGAAATGCCCCCAAATAACTCCGAACGACCCACACGGTCTGGTTCAGACCAAAAATGAACATATGTCAAAATACGTATCGATTCGAAGGTCATGACTCTCAACATCCCTTCCACACGTCTAATAAGAGGTAAGGAAACCTTTTAGAGAATCCCAAACCCAAAAAAGTAAAGAAATGCCCCCAAATAACCACAAACGACCCACCCGGTCCGGTTGAAACCGAAAATGAACATATGTCAAAATAGGTGTCGATTCAAAGGTCACGACCCTCAACATCACATCCAAACATACAATAAGAGATAAGGAAACTTTTTATAAAATCTCAAACCCAAAAAAGTACAGAAATGCCACCAAATAACCCCAAATGAACCACCTGGTCAGGTTTAAACCGAAAATGAACATATGTCGAAATAGATTTTGCTTCGAAGGTCACGACCCTCAACATCGCATCCACACGTCTAATAAGTGATAAGGGCACCTTTTAGAAAATACAAAACCCAAAAAAGTACAGAAGTGCCCCCAAATAATCCCAAAAGACCCACCCGGTCTGGTTTAAACCGAAAATGAACATATGTCTAAATAGGTATCGATTCGAAGGTCATGGCCCTCAACATCCCATCCACGCATCTAATAAGAGATAAGGACACCTTTTAGAAAATCCCAAGCCTAAAAAAGTACAGAAATGCCCCCAAATAACCCCAAACGATCGACCCGGTCTGGTTTCAGCCAAAATGAACATATGCCTAAATAGGTATCAATACGAAGGTCACGACCCTCAACATCACATCCACGCGTCTAATAAGAGATAAAGACACTTTTTAGAAAATCCCAAGCCCAAAAAAGTACAGAAATGCCCCCAAATAACCCCAAACGACCCTCCCGATCTAGTTTAAATCGAAAAATGAAAATATGCCAAAATAAATATCAATTCGAAGTTCACGACCCTCTACATCGCATCCACATGTCTAATAACAGTTAAGGACACTTTTTAGAAAATCCCTAACCGAAAAAAGTACAGAAATGCCCCCAAATAAACCTAAATGACCCACCCGGACTGGTTTAAATCTAAAATGAACATATGCCAAAATAGTTATTGACTCGAAGGTCACGACCCTCAACATCGCATATGAACGCCTAATAAGAGAAAAGGACAGTTTTAGAAAATACCAGACGCAAAATAGTACCGAAATGCCCCCAAATAACCCCAAACGACCCACCCGGTCTGGTTTAAACCGAATATGAACATATGCCGAATTAGGTATCGATTCAAGGTCACGACCCTCAACATTGTATCCACATGTCTAATAAGATATGAGGACACTTTTTAGAGAATCCCAAACCCAAAAAAGAACAGAAACACCCCTAAATAACCCCTAACATCCCACCCAGTTGGGTTTAAATCGAAAATGAACATATGCCGACATAGGCATGGATACGAAGGTCACGACCCTCAACATCGTATCCACACGTTTAATAAGAGATACGGACACTTTTCAGAAAATCCCAAACCCAAAAAAGTACAGAGATGCCCCCAAATAACTCCAAACGACCCACATGGTCTGGTTCAGACCGAAAATGAACATATGTCTAAATACGTATCGATACGAAGGTGACGACTCTCAACATCAGAACCACACGTTTAATAAGAGATAAGGACACTTTTTAGAGATTCCAAAACCCAAAAAAGTACAGAAATGCCCCCAAATAACCACAAACGACCCATCCTGGTTTAAACCGAAAATGAACATATGTCAAAATAGGTATCGATTCGAAGGTCACGACCCTCAACATTGCATCCACACGTACTATAAGAGATAAGGACACATTTTAGAAAATCCCAAACCCAAAAAAGTATAGAAATGCCCCCAAACAACTGCAAACAAACCACTTGGTCAGGTCAATATCGAAAATGAACGTATGCCAAAATAGGTATCGACTCGAAGGTCACGATCCTCAACATTGCATCCAAACGACTAATAAAAGATAAGGACATTTTTTAGAAAATTCTAAACCCAAGAAAGTATAGAAATGCCCCCAAATAACTCGCAACGCCCCACACGATCTGGTTTAGACCGAGAATGAACATATCTCAAAATACGTATCGATTCGAAGGTCACGATTCTCAACATCACTTCCACACGTCTAATAAGAGGTAAGGAAACCTTTTAGAGAATCCCAAACCCAAAAAAGTAAAGAAATGCCCCCAAATAACCACAAACGACCCACCCGGTCCGGTTGAAACCGAAAATGAACATATGTCGAAATAGGTGTCGATTCAAAGGTCACGACCCTCAACATCGCATCCAAACATACAATAAGAGATAAGGAAACTTTTTATAAAATCTCAAACCCAAAAAAGTACAGAAATGCCACCAAATAACCCCAAATGAACCACCTGGTCAGGTTTAAATCGAAAATGAACATATGTCGAAATAGATTTTGCTTCGAAGGTCACGACCCTCAACATCGCATCCACACGTCTAATAAGTGATAAGGGCACCTTTTAGAAAATACAAAACCCAAAAAAGTACAGAAGTGCCCCCAAATAATCCCAAACGACCCACCCGGTCTGGTTTAAACCGAAAATGAACATATGTCTAAATAGGTATCGATTCAAGGTCATGGCCCTCAACATCCCATCCACGCATCTAATAAGAGATAAGGACACCTTTTAGAAAATCCCAAGCCTAAAAAGTACAGAAATGCCCCCAAATAACCCCAAACGATCGACCCGGTCTGGTTTCAGCCAAAACGAACATATGCCTAAATAGGTATCAATACGAAGGTCACGACCCTCAACATCACATCCACGTGTCTAATAAGAGATAAAGACACTTTTTAGGAAATCCCAAGCCCAAAAAAGTACAGAAATGCCCCCAAATAACCCCAAACGACCCTCCCGATCTAGTTTAAATCGAAAAATGAAAATATGCCAAAATAAATATCAATTCAAGTTCACGACCCTCTACATCGTATCCACATGTCTAATAACAGTTAAGGACACTTTTAGAAAATCCCTAACCCAAAAAAGTACAGAAATGCCCCCAAATAAACCCAAATGACCCACCCGGACTGGTTTAAATCTAAAATGAACATATGCCAAAATAGTTATTGACACGAAGGTCACGACCCTCAACATCGCATACTGAACGTCTAATAAGAGAAAAGGACAGTTTTTAGAAAATACCAGACGCATAATAGTACCAGAAATGCCCCCAAATAACCCCAAACGACCCACCCGGTCTGGTTTAAACCGAATATGAACATATGCCGAATTAGGTATCGATTCGAAGGTCACGACCCTCAACATTGTATCCACATGTCTAATAAGATATGAGGACACTTTTTAGAGAATCCCAAACCCAAAAAAGAACAAACACCCCTAAATAACCCCTAACATCCCACCCATTGGGTTTAAATCGAAAATGAACATATGCCGACATAGGCATGGATACGAAGGTCACGACCCTCAACATCGCATCCACACGTTTAATAAGAGATACGGACACTTTTCAGAAAATCCCAAACCCAAAAAAAGTACAGAGATGCCCCCAAATAACTCCAAACGACCCACATGGTCCGGTTCGAATCGAAAATGAACATATGTCTAAATACGTATCGATACGAAGGTGACGACTCTCAACATCAGAACCACACGTTTAATAAGAGATAAGGACACTTTTTAGAGATTCCAAAACCCAAAAAAGTACAGAAATGCCCCCAAATAACCACAAACGACCCATCCTGGTTTAAACCGAAAATGAACATATGTCAAAATAGGTATCGATTCGAAGGTCACGACCCTCAACATTGCATCCACACGTACTATAAGAGATAAGGACACATTTTAGAAAATCCCAAACCCAAAAAAGTATAGAAATGCCCCCAAACAACTGCAAACAAACCACTTGGTCAGGTCAATATCGAAAATGAACGTATGCCAAAATAGGTATCGACTCAAGGTCACGATCCTCAACATTGCATCCAAACGACTAATAAAAGATAAGGACATTTTTTAGAAAATTCTAAACCCAAGAAAGTATAGAAATGCCCCCAAATAACTCGAACGCCCCACACGATCTGGTTTAGACCGAGAATGAACATATCTCAAAATACGTATCGATTCGAAGGTCACGATTCTCAACATCACTTCCACACGTCTAATAAGAGGTAAGGAAACCTTTTAGAGAATCCCAAACCCAAAAAAGTAAAGAAATGCCCCCAAATAACCACAAACGACCCACCCGGTCCGGTTGAAACCGAAAATGAACATATGTCGAAATAGGTGTCGATTCAAAGGTCACGACCCTCAACATCGCATCCAAACATACAATAAGAGATAAGGAAACTTTTTATAAAATCTCAAACCCAAAAAAGTACAGAAATGCCACCAAATAACCCCAAATGAACCACCTGGTCAGGTTTAAACCGAAAATGAACATATGTCGAAATAGATTTTGCTTCGAAGGTCACGACCCTCAACATCGCATCCACACGTCTAATAAGTGATAAGGGCACCTTTTAGAAAATACAAAACCCAAAAAAAGTACGAAGTGCCCCCAAATAATCCCAAAAGACCCACCCGGTCTGGTTTAAACCGAAAATGAACATATGTCTAAATAGGTATCGATTCGAAGGTCATGGCCCTCAACATCCCATCCACGCATCTAATAAGAGATAAGGACACCTTTTAGAAAATCCCAAGCCTAAAAAAGTACGTAAATGCCCCCAAATAACCCCAAACGATCGACCCGGTCTGGTTTCAGCCAAAACGAACATATGCCTAAATAGGTATCAATACGAAGGTCACGACCCTCAACATCACATCCACGCGTCTAATAAGAGATAAAGACACTTTTTAGGAAATCCCAAGCCCAAAAAAGTACAGAAATGCCCCCAAATAACCCCAAACGACCCTCCCGATCTAGTTTAAATCGAAAAATGAAAATATGCCAAAATAAATATCAATTCGAAGTTCACGACCCTCTACATCGCATCCACATGTCTAATAACAGTTAAAGACACTTTTTAGAAAATCCCTAACCCAAAAAAGTACAGAAATGCCCCCAAATAAACCCAAATGACCCACCCGGACTGGTTTAAATCTAAAATGAACATATGCCAAAATAGTTATTGACACGAAGGTCACGACCCTCAACATCGCATACGAACGTCTAATAAGAGAAAAGGACAGTTTTTAGAAAATACCAGACGCAAAATAGTACCAGAAATGCCCCCAAATAACCCCAAACGACCCACCCGGTCTGGTTTAAACCGAATATGAACATATGCCGAATTAGGTATCGATTCGAAGGTCACGACCCTCAACATTGTATCCACATGTCTAATAAGATATGAGGACACTTTTTAGAGAATCCCAAACCCAAAAAAGAACAGAAACACCCCTAAATAACCCCTAACATCCCACCCAGTTGGGTTTAAATCGAAAATGAACATATGCCGACATAGGCATGGATACGAAGGTCACGACCCTCAACATCGTATCCACACGTTTAATAAGAGATACGGACACTTTTCAGAAAATCCCAAACCCAAAAAAAGTACAGAGATGCCCCCAAATAACTCCAAACGACCCACATGGTCTGGTTCAGACCGAAAATGAACATATGTCTAAATACGTATCGATACGAAGGTGACGACTCTCAACATCAGAACCACACGTTTAATAAGAGATAAGGACACTTTTTAGAGATTCCAAAACCCAAAAAAGTACAGAAATGCCCCCCAAATAACCACAAACGACCCATCCTGGTTTAAACCGAAAATGAACATATGTCAAAATAGGTATCGATTCGAAGGTCACGACCCTCAACATTGCATCCACACGTACTATAAGAGATAAGGACACATTTTAGAAAATCCCAAACCCAAAAAAGTATAGAAATGCCCCCAAACAACTGCAAACAAACCACTTGGTCAGGTCAATATCGAAAATGAACGTATGCCAAAATAGGTATCGACTCGAAGGTCACGATCCTCAACATTGCATCCAAACGACTAATAAAAGATAAGGACATTTTTTAGAAAATTCTAAACCCAAGAAAGTATAGAAATGCCCCCAAATAACTCGCAACGCCCCACACGATCTGGTTTAGACCGAGAATGAACATATCTCAAAATACGTATCGATTCGAAGGTCACGATTCTCAACATCACTTCCACACGTCTAATAAGAGGTAAGGAAACCTTTTAGAGAATCCCAAACCCAAAAAAGTAAAGAAATGCCCCCAAATAACCACAAACGACCCACCCGGTCCGGTTGAAACCGAAAATGAACATATGTCGAAATAGGTGTCGATTCAAAGGTCACGACCCTCAACATCGCATCCAAACATACAATAAGAGATAAGGAAACTTTTATATAAAATCTCAAACCCAAAAAGTACGAAATGCCACCAAATAACCCCAAATGAACCACCTGGTCAGGTTTAAACCGAAAATGAACATATGTCGAAATAGATTTTGCTTCGAAGGTCACGACCCTCAACATCGCATCCACACGTCTAATAAGTGATAAGGGCACCTTTTAGAAAATACAAAACCCAAAAAAGTACAGAAGTGCCCCCAAATAATCCCAAACGACCCACCCGGTCTGGTTTAAACCGAAAATGAACATATGTCTAAATAGGTATCGATTCAAGGTCATGGCCCTCAACATCCCATCCACGCATCTAATAAGAGATAAGGACACCTTTTAGAAAATCCCAAGCCTAAAAAAGTACAGAAATGCCCCCAAATAACCCCAAACGATCGACCCGGTCTGGTTTCAGCCAAAACGAACATATGCCTAAATAGGTATCAATACGAAGGTCACGACCCTCAACATCACATCCACGCGTCTAATAAGAGATAAAGACACTTTTTAGGAAATCCCAAGCCCAAAAAGTACAGTAAATGCCCCCAAATAACCCCAAACGACCCTCCCGATCTAGTTTAAATCGAAAAATGAAAATATGCCAAAATAAATATCAATTCAAGTTCACGACCCTCTACATCGCATCCACATGTCTAATAACAGTTAAGGACACTTTTTAGAAAATCCCTAACCCAAAAAAAGTACAGAAATGCCCCCAAATAAACCCAAATGACCCACCCGGACTGGTTTAAATCTAAAATGAACATATGCCAAAATAGTTATTGACACGAAGGTCACGACCCTCAACATCGCATACGAACGTCTAATAAGAGAAAAGGACAGTTTTTAGAAAATACCAGACGCAAAATAGTACCGAAATGCCCCCAAATAACCCCAAACGACCCACCGGTCTGGTTTAAACCGAATATGAACATATGCCGAATTAGGTATCGATTCGAAGGTCACGACCCTCAACATTGTATCCACATGTCTAATAAGATATGAGGACACTTTTTAGAGAATCCCAAACCCAAAAAAGAACAGAAACACCCCTAAATAACCCCTAACATCCCACCCAGTTGGGTTTAAATCGAAAATGAACATATGCCGACATAGGCATGGATACGAAGGTCACGACCCTCAACATCGCATCCACACGTTTAATAAGAGATACGGACACTTTTCAGAAAATCCCAAACCCAAAAAAGTACAGAGATGCCCCCAAATAACTCCAAACGACCCACATGGTCTGGTTCAGACCGAAAATGAACATATGTCTAAATACGTATCGATACGAAGGTGACGACTCTCAACATCAGAACCACACGTTTAATAAGAGATAAGGACACTTTTTAGAGATTCCAAAACCCAAAAAAAGTACAGAAATGCCCCCAAATAACCACAAACGACCCATCCTGGTTTAAACCGAAAATGAACATATGTCAAAATAGGTATCGATTCGAAGGTCACGACCCTCAACATTGCATCCACACGTACTATAAGAGATAAGGACACATTTTAGAAAATCCCAAACCCAAAAAAGTATAGAAATGCCCCCAAACAACTGCAAACAAACCACTTGGTCAGGTCAATATCGAAAATGAACGTATGCCAAAATAGGTATCGACTCGAAGGTCACGATCCTCAACATTGCATCCAAACGACTAATAAAAGATAAGGACATTTTTTAGAAAATTCTAAACCCAAGAAAGTATAGAAATGCCCCCAAATAACTCGCAACGCTCCACACGATCTGGTTTAGACCGAGAATGAACATATCTCAAAATACGTATCGATTCGAAGGTCACGATTCTCAACATCACTTCCACACGTCTAATAAGAGGTAAGGAAACCTTTTAGAGAATCCCAAACCCAAAAAAGTAAAGAAATGCCCCCAAATAACCACAAACGACCCACCCGGTCCGGTTGAAACCGAAAATGAACATATGTCGAAATAGGTGTCGATTCAAAGGTCACGACCCTCAACATCGCATCCAAACATACAATAAGAGATAAGGAAACTTTTTATAAAATCTCAAACCCAAAAAAGTACAGAAATGCCACCAAATAACCCCAAATGAACCACCTGGTCAGGTTTAAACCGAAAATGAACATATGTCGAAATAGATTTTGCTTCGAAGGTCACGACCCTCAACATCGCATCCACACATCTAATAAGTGATAAGGGCACCTTTTAGAAAATACAAAACCCAAAAAAGTACAGAAGTGCCCCCAAATAATCCCAAACGACCCACCCGGTCTGGTTTAAACCGAAAATGAACATATGTCTAAATAGGTATCGATTCGAAGGTCATGGCCCTCAACATCCCATCCACGCATCTAATAAGAGATAAGGACACCTTTTAGAAAATCCCAAGCCTAAAAAAGTACAGAAATGCCCCCAAATAACCCCAAACGATCGACCCGGTCTGGTTTCAGCCAAAACGAACATATGCCTAAATAGGTATCAATACGAAGGTCACGACCCTCAACATCACATCCACGTGTCTAATAAGAGATAAAGACACTTTTTAGGAAATCCCAAGCCCAAAAAAGTACAGAAATGCCCCCAAATAACCCCAAACGACCCTCCCGATCTAGTTTAAATCGAAAAATGAAAATATGCCAAAATAAATATCAATTCGAAGTTCACGACCCTCTACATCGTATCCACATGTCTAATAACAGTTAAGGACACTTTTTAGAAAATCCCTAACCCAAAAAAGTACAGAAATGCCCCCAAATAAACCCAAATGACCCACCCGGACTGGTTTAAATCTAAAATGAACATATGCCAAAATAGTTATTGACACGAAGGTCACGACCCTCAACATCGCATACGAACGTCTAATAAGAGAAAAGGACAGTTTTTAGAAAATACCAGACGCAAAATAGTACCAGAAATGCCCCCAAATAACCCCAAACGACCCACCCGGTCTGGTTTAAACCGAATATGAACATATGCCGAATTAGGTATCGATTCGAAGGTCACGACCCTCAACATTGTATCCACATGTCTAATAAGATATGAGGACACTTTTTAGAGAATCCCAAACCCAAAAAAGAACAGAAACACCCCTAAATAACCCCTAACATCCCACCCAGTTGGGTTTAAATCGAAAATGAACATATGCCGACATAGGCATGGATACGAAGGTCACGACCCTCAACATCGCATCCACACGTTTAATAAGAGATACGGACACTTTTCAGAAAATCCCAAACCCAAAAAAGTACAGAGATGCCCCCAAATAACTCCAAACGACCCACATGGTCTGGTTCAGACCGAAAATGAACATATGTCTAAATACGTATCGATACGAAGGTGACGACTCTCAACATCAGAACCACACGTTTAATAAGAGATAAGGACACTTTTTAGAGATTCCAAAACCCAAAAAAGTACAGAAATGCCCCCAAATAACCACAAACGACCCATCCTGGTTTAAACCGAAAATGAACATATGTCAAAATAGGTATCGATTCGAAGGTCACGACCCTCAACATTGCATCCACACGTACTATAAGAGATAAGGACACATTTTAGAAAATCCCAAACCCAAAAAAGTATAGAAATGCCCCCAAACAACCGCAAACAAACCACTTGGTCAGGTCAATATCGAAAATGAACGTATGCCAAAATAGGTATCGACTCGAAGGTCACGATCCTCAACATCGCATCCAAACGACTAATAAAAGATAAGGACATTTTTTAGAAAATTCTAAACCCAAGAAAGTATAGAAATGCCCCCAAATAACTCGCAACGCCCCACACGATCTGGTTTAGACCGAGAATGAACATATCTCAAAATACGAATCGATTCGAAGGTCACGATTCTCAACATCACTTCCACACGTCTAATAAGAGGTAAGGAAACCTTTTAGAGAATCCCAAACCCAAAAATGTAAAGAAATGCCCCCAAATAACCACAAACGACCCACCCGATCTGGTTGAAACCGAAAATGAACATATGTCGAAATAGGTATCGATTCAAAGGTCACGACCGTCAACATCGCATCCACACGTACAATAAGAGATAAGGAAACTTTTTATAAAATCTCAAACCCAAAAAAGTACAGAAATGCCCCCAAATAACCCTAAACGAACCACCCGGTCATATCTAAACCGAAAATGAACATATGCCGAAATAGATTTCGCTTCGAAGGTCACGACCCTCAACATCGTATCCACACGTCCAATAAGAGATAAGGGCACTTTTTAGAAGATACCAAAAACAAAAATGTACAGAATTACCCCCAAATAATCCCAAACGACCCACCCGGTCTGGTTTAAATCGATAATGAACATATGTCTAAATAGGTATCAATTCGAAGGTCACGACCCTTAACATCACATCCACGCATCTAATAAGAGATAATGATACTTTTTAGAAAATCCTAAGCCTAAAAAAGTACAAAAATGCCCCCAAATAACCTCAAACGACCGACCCGATCTGGTTTAAATCGAAAATGAACATATGCCAAAAGAGGCAACGATTTGAAGGTCACGACCCTCAACATTGCATCCTCACGTCTAATAAGTGATATGGAACCGTTTTGGAAAATACCAAACCCAAAAAAGTACAGAAATGCCCCCAAATAACCCCAAACGACCCACCCTGTCTGGTTTAAGCCAAAAATGAACATAAGCCTAAATAGGTATCGATTCGAAGGTCATGACCCTCAACATCGCATCCGCACTTCTAATAAGAGATAAGGACACTTTTTAGAGAATCCTAAACCCAAAAAAATACAAAAATTTTCCTAATAAACCTTAAACGACCCACCCGGTCTGGTTTAAATCGAAAATGAACATATGCCGAAATGGGTATCAATTTGATGGTCACGACCCTCAACATCAAATCCACACGCCTAATAACAGACAAGGACACTTTTTAGATAATCCCAAGCCCAAAAAAGTTTGGAAATTTTCAAAAATAACCCCAAACGACCTACCCGGTCTGGTTCAAAATGAAAATTAACATATGCAAAAATAGATATCGATTCGATGGTCACGACCCTCAACATCGCATGCACACATCTAATAAGGGATAAGGACATTTTTTCAAAAATACCAAACCCAAAAAAGTATGAAAATGCCCCCAAATAACCCCAAACGACCCACCCGGTCTGGTTTAAACCGACAATGAACATATACCGAAATAGGTATCGATTCGAAGGTCACGACCCCCAACATTGCATCCACACGTCTAATAAGAGATAAGGACACTTTTTAGAGAATCCCAAACCCAAAAAGGTACAGAAATGCCCCTAAATATCCCCAAACGACCCACCTGGTCTGGTTTAAACCAAAAATGAACATATGTCGAAATAGGCATCGGTACGGAAGTCACGACCTCAACATCGCATCCACACGTCTAATAAGGGATATGGACACTTCTTAGAAAATACTAAACCGAAAAATATACAGAAATACACCCAAATAACCCCTAACATCCCACCCGATCAGGTTTAAACCGAAAATGAACATATGTCAAAATAGGCATCGATACGAAGGTCACGGCCCTCAACATCGCATCCACACGTTTAATAAGAGATAAGGACACTTTTTAGAAATTCCTTAACCCAAAAAAGTATAGAAATGCCCCCAAATAACCCCGAACGACCCACCCGGTCTGGTTTAAATCGAATATGAACATATGCCGAAATAGGCATCGATTCGAAAGTCACGACCCTCAACATCGTATCCACATGTCTAATAAGAGAAAGGGACACTTTTTAGAGAATCTTAAACCCATAAAAGTACAGAAACGCCCCTAAATAAACCCTAACATCCCACCCAGTCTGGTTTAAACCGAAAATGAACATATGCCGAAATAGGCATGGATACGAAGGTCACGACCCTAAACATCGCATCCACACATTTAATAAGAGATATGGACACTTTTTAGAAAATCCCAAACCCAAAAAAGTACAAAGATGCCCCCAAAAAACTCCAAACGACCCACACGGTCTGGTTCAGATAAAAAATGAACATATGTCTAAATACGTATCGATTCGAAGGTCACGACTCCCAACATCACATCCACACATCTAATAAGACATAAGGACACTTTTTTGAAAATCCCAAGCCCAGAAAAGTACAGAAATGCCACCAAATAACCCCAAACGACCCACCCGATCTAGTGTAAATCAAAAAATGAACATATGTCAAAATAAATATCAATTCGAAGGTTACGACCCTCTACATCGCATCCGAACGTCTAATAAGAGATAAGGTCACTTTTTGGAAAATACTAAATGAAAAAAAAAAGTGCATAAATGCCCCCAAATAACCCCAAATTACCCACACAGTCTGGTTTAAACCAAAAATGAACATATGCCGAAATTGGTATCGACTCGAAGATCACGACCCTCAACATCATATCCACACGTCTAATAAGAGATAAGGACACTTTTTAGAGAATCCCAAACCCAAAAAAATACAGATACGCCCCTAAATAACCCCAAACGACCCACCCGGTCTGGTTTAAATCGAAAATGAACATATGACGAAATAGGCATCAATTCAAAGGTCACGACCCTCAACATCGCATCCACAAGTCTAATAAGGGATATTGACACTTTTTAAAAAATACCAAATAGAAAAAAGTACAGAAATGCTCCCAAATAACCCCTAACATCCCACCCGGTCGGGTAGAAATCGAAAATGAACATATGCCGAAATAGGCATGGATACGAAGGTAACGACCCTCAACATCACATCCACACGTTTAATAAGAGATACGGACACTTTTTAGAAAATCCCAAACCCAAAAAAGTACAGAGCTGCCCCCAAATAACTCCAAACGACCCACACGGTCCGGTTCAGATCGGAAACAAACATATGTCTAAATACATATCGATACGAAGGTGACGACTCTCAACGTCACATCCGCATGTCTAATAAGAGATAAGGATACTTTTTAGAGATTCCCAAACCCAAAATAGTACAGAAATGCCCCCAAATAACCACAAACGACCCACCCGGTCTGGATTAAACCGAAAATGAACTTATGTCGAAATAGGTATCGATGAGAAGGTGACGACCCTCAACATCGCATCCACACGACTAATAAAAGATAAGGACACTTTTTAGAAAATCCCAAACCCAAAAAAGTACAGAAATGCCCCCAAATACCTCGCAACGCCCCACACGATCTGGTTCAGACCAAAATTGAACGTATGTCAAAATACGTATCGATTCGAAGGTCACGACTCTCAACATCACTTCCAAACGTCTAATAAGAGATAAGAACACATTTTAGAGAATCCCAAACCCAAAAAAGAAAAGAAATGCCCCCAAATAACCACAAACGACCCACCCAGTCCGATTGAAACCGAAAATGATCATATGTCGAAATAGGTGTTGATTCAAAGGTCACGACCCCCAACATCGCATCCACACGTACAATAAGAGATAAGGAAACTTTTTATGAAATCTCAAACCCAAAAAAGTACAGAAATGTCCCCAAATAACCCTAAACGAACCAACCGATTTGGTTTAAACCAAAAATGAACATATGCCGAAATAGATTTCGATTTGAAGGTCACGACCCTCAAAATCGCATCCACACGTGTAATAAGAGATAAGGACACTTTTAAGAAAATACTAAACCCAAAAAAGTACAGAAATGTCCCTAATTAACCCCAAACGACTGACCCGATCTGGTCTAAACCAAAAATGAACATATGCCAAAATGGGCATCGATTCGAAGGTCACAACCGTCAACATCGCATCCTCACGTCTAATAAGTGATATGGACACTTTTTGGACAATACCAAACCTAGAAAAGTACAGAAATGCCCCTAAATAACCCCTCTCGATCCACCCGGTCTGGTTTAAACCGAAAATGAACATATGCCAAAATAAGAATCGATTCGAAGGTCTAGACCCTCAACATCGCATCCACACATCTAATAAGTGATATGGATACTTTTTAGAAAATCCCAAACCCAAAAAAGTACAGAAATGCCCCCAAATAACCTTAAAACGACCCACCCGGTCTGGTTTAAACCGAAAATGAACATAGGTCAAAATAAATATCAATTCGAAGGTCACGGCCCTCTACATCGTATCCACACGTCTACTAAGAGTTAATGACACTTTTTAGAAAATCCCAAACCCAAAAAAGTACAAAAATGCCCCAAAATAAACCCAAATGACTCACCCGGTCTGGTTTAAATCGAAAATGAACATATGCCAAAATAGGTATCGATTCGAAGGTCACGACCCTCAACATCGCATCGGAACGTCTAATAAATAGATAAGGACACCTTTTAGAAAATACCAAACGTAAAAAAGTATAGAAATGCCCCCAAATAACCCCAAACGACCCACCCAGTATGGTTTAAACCGAAAATGAACATATGCCGAAATAGGTATCGATTCGAAGGTCACAACCCTCAACATCGTATCCACACGTCTAATAAAAGATGAGGACACTTTTTAGAGAATCCCAAACCCAAAAAAGTATAGAAATGCCACTCAATAACCCCAAACGACCCACCCGGTCTGGTTTAAACCGAAAATGAACATACGCCGAAATAGGCATCAATATGAAGATCACGACCCTCAACATCTCATCCACACGTTTAATAAGAAATACGGACACTTTTCAAAAAATCCCAAACCAAAAAAGTACAGAAATGCCCCCAAATAACTCCAAACGACCCACACAATCAGGTTCAGACCAAAAATGAACATATGATCTAATACGTATCGATTCGAAGGTCACGACTCTTAACATCACATCCACACGTCTAATAAGAGATAAGGACACTTTTTTTAAAATCCAAAGCCCCGAAAAGTACAGAAATGCCCCCAACTATCCCCAAACGACCCACCCAATCTGGTTTAAACCGAAAAATGAACATATGTCAAATTAAATAACAATTCGAAGGCCACGACCCTCAACATCGCATCCGAATGTCTAATAAGAGATAAGGACACTTTTTAGAAAATACCAAACGCAAACAAGTACAAAAATGCCCCCAAATAACCCCAGACGACCCACCCGATTTGGTTTAAACCGAAAATGAACATATGCCAAAATAGGTATCGATTCGAAGGTCACGACCCTCAACATAGTATCCACATGTCTAATAAAAGATAAGGACACTTTTTAGAAAACCCAAACCCAAAAAAGTACAGAAACGCCCCTAAATAACCACAAATGACCCATCCAGTCTGCTTTAAACCAAAAATAAACATATGCTGAAACAGGTATCAATACGAATGCCACGACCCTCAACATCGCATCCACACGTCTAATAAGGGATATGGACACTTTTTAGTAAATACCAAACCGAAAAAAGGACAAAAATGCTCCCAAATAACCCCTAACATCGTTTAAACCGAAAATGAACATATGCCGAAATAGGCGTGGATACGAAGGTCACGACCCTCAGCATCACATCCACACATTTAATAAGAGATACGGACACTTTTTAGAAAATCCCAAACCCAAAAAAGTACGGAGATGCCCCCAAATAACTCCAACCGACCCACACGGTCTGGTTCAGACCAAAACTGAACATATTTCTAAGTATGTATTGATACGAAGGTGACGACTCTCAACATAACATCCACATGTCTAATAAGAGATAAGGACACTTTTTAGAGATTCCCAAACCCAAAAAAGTACATAAATGCCCCCAAATAACCACAAACGACCCACCCGATTTGGTTTAAACCGAAAATGAACATATGTCAAAATAGGTATCGATTCGAAGGTCACGACCCTCAACATCTTATGCACACGTACAATAAGAGATAAGGATACTTTTTAGAAAATTCCAAACCCATAAAAGTACAGAAAAGCCCCCAAATAAACCCAAATGACCCACCCAGTCTGGTTTGAACAGAAAATGAACATATGCCAAAACAGGTATCGATTCGAAGGTCACGACCCTCAACATTGCATCCGAACGTCTAATAAGATATAAGGAAACTTGTTAGAAAATCTCAAACCCAAAAAAGTACAGAAATGCCCCCAATTAACTCCAAACGACCCACATGATCTGGTTCAGGTCATTACTCTCAACATCCCTTCGACAAGTCTAATAAGAGATAAGGACACCTTTTAGAGAATCCCAAACCCAAAAAAGTAAAGAAATGCCCCCAAATAACCACAAAAGACCCACCCGGTCCGGTTGAAACCGAAAATGAACATATGTCGAAATAGGTGTCGATTCAAAGGTCACGACCCTCAACATCGCATCCACACGTACAATAACAGATAAGGAAACTTTTAATAAAATCTCGAACCCAAAAAAGTACAAAAATGCCCCCAAATAACCCAAAACGAACCACCCGGTTAGGTTTAAACCGAAAATAAACATATGTCGAAATAGATTTCGCTTCGAAGGTCACGACCCTCAACATCGCATCGACATGTCTAATAAGAGATAAGGGCATCTTTTAGAAAATACCAAACCCAAAAAAGTACCGAAATGCCCCCAAATAATCCCAAACGACCCACCCAGTCTGGTTTAAAACGAAAATGAACATATGTCTAAATAGGTATCGATTCAAAGGTCATGACCCTCAACATCACATCCACGCATCTAATAATAGATAAGGACACTTTTTAGAAAATCCCAAGCCTAAAAAAGTACAGAAATGCCCCCAAATAACCCCAAACGATCGACCCGGTCTGGTTTAAGCCGAAAATGAACATATGCCTAAATAGGTATCGATTCGAAGGTCACGACCCTCAACATCACATCCACGCGTCTAATAAGAGATAAGGACACTTTTTAGAAAATCCCAAGCCCAAAAAAGTACAGAAATGCCCCCAAATAACCCCAAACAACCCTCCCGATCGGGTTTAAACCAAAAAATGAACATATGCCAAAATAAATATCAATTCGAAGGTCACGACCCTCTACATCGCATCCACACAACAAATAACAGTTAAGGACACTTTTTAGAAAATCCCTAACCCAAAAATGTATAGAAATGCCCCCAAATAAACCCAAATGACCCACCCGGACTGGTTTAAACCAAAAATGAACATATGCCAAAATAGGTATCGACTCGAAGGTCACGACCCTCAATATCGCATCCGAACGTCTAATAAGAGACAAGGACACTTTTTAGAAAATACCAGACAAATAGTACCAGAAATGCCCCCAAAATAACCCCAAACGACCAACCCGCTGGTTCAAAATGAAAATTAACATATGCCAAAATAGATATCGATTCGATGGTCACGACCCTCAACATCGCATGCACACATCTAATAAGGGATAAGGACATTTTTTCACAATACCAAACCCAAAAAGTACAGAAATGCCCCTAAATAACCACAAAAGACCCTCCCGGTCCGGTTGAAACCGAAAATGAACAAATGTCAAAATAGGTGTCGATTCAAAGGTCACGACCCTCAACATCGCATCCACACATACAATAAGAGATAAGGAAACTTTTTATAAAATCTTGAACCCAAAAAAGTACAAAAATGCCCCCAAATAACCCCAAACGAACCACCAGGTCAGGTTTAAACCAAAAATGAACATATGCCGAAATAGATTTCGCTTCGAAGGTCACGACCCTCAACATCGCATCCACATGTCTAATAAGAGATAAGGGCATCTTTTAGAAAATACCAAACCCAAAAAAGTACCGAAATGCCCCCAAATAATCCCAAACGACCCACCCAGTCTGGTTTAAACCGAAAATGAACATATGTCTAAATAGGTATCGATTCGAAGGTCACGACCCTCAACATCACATCCACGCGTCTAATAAGAGATAAGGACACTTTTTAGAAAATCCCAAGCCCAAAAAAGTACAGAAATGCCCCCAAATAACCCCAAACAACCCTCCCGATCGGGTTTAAACCAAAAAATGAACATATGCCAAAATAGGTATCGATTCGAAGGTCACGACCCTCAACATCGCATCCACACAACTAATAAGAGTTAAGGACACTTTTTAGAAAATCCCTAACCCAAAAATGTATAGAAATGCCCCCAAATAAACCCAAATGACCCACCCGGACTGGTTTAAACCAAAAATGAACATATGCCAAAATAGGTATCGACTCGAAGGTCACGACCCTCAATATCGCATCCGAACGTCTAATAAGAGATAAGGACACTTTTTAGAAAATACCAGACGCAAAATAGTACCAGAAATGCCCCCAAATAACCCCAAACGACCCACCCGGTCTGGTTTAAACCGAATATGAACATATGCCGAAATAGGTATCGATCCGAAGGCCACCACCCTCAAAATTGTATCCACATGTCTAATAAGAGATAAGGACACTTTTTAGAGAATCCCAAACCCAAAAAAGAATAGAAACGCCCCTAAATAACCCCTAACATCCCACCCGGTCGGGTTTAAATTGAAAATGAACATATGCCGACATAGGCATGGATACGAAGGTCACGACCCTCAACATTGCATCCACACATTTAATAAGAGATACAGACACTTTTTAGAAAATCCCAAACCCAAAAGAGTACAGAGATGCCACGCAAATAACTCCAAATGACCCACATGGTCTGGTTCAGACCAGAAATTAAGATATGTCTAAATACGTATCGATACGAAGGTGATGACTCTCAACATCACAACCACACGTCTAATAAGAGATAAGGACACTTTTTAGAGATTCCCAAACCCAAAAAAGAACAGAAATGCCCCCAAATAACCACAAACGACCCATCTTGGTAAATCGAAAATGAACATATGTCGAAATAGGTATCGATTCGAAGGTCACGACCCTCAACATCACATCCTCACGTACAATAAGAGATAAGGACATATTTTAGAAAATCCCAAACCCAAAAAAGTATAGAAATGCCCCGAAATAACCCCAAACAAACAACCCGGTCAGGTTAATACCGAAAATGAACGTATGCCAAAATAGGTATCGACTCGAAAGTCACGATCCTCAACATCGTATCCACACGACTAATAAAAGATAAGGACACTTTTTAGAAAATCCCAAACCCAAAAAAGTACTGAAATGCTCCCAAATAACTCACAACGCCCCACACGATCTGGTTCAGACCGAGAATGAACATATGTCAAAATACGTATCGATTCGACGGTCACGATTCTCAACATCACTTCCACACGTCTAATAAGAGAAAATGACACCTTTTAGAGAATCCCAAACCCAAAAAAGTAAAGAAATGCCCCCAAATAACCACAAACGACCCACCCGGTCCGGTTGAAATTGAAAATGAACATATGTCGAAATAGGTGTCGATTCAAAGGCCACGACCCTCAACATCGCATCCACACGTACAATAAGAGATAAGGAAACTTTTTATAAAATCTCAAACCCAAAAAAGTACAGAAATGCCCCCAAATAACCCTAAACGAACCACCCGATCAGGTCTAAATCGAAAATGAACATATGCCGATATAGATTTCACTTCGAAGGTCATGACCCTCAACATCGCATCCATAGGTCTAATAAGAGATAAGGGCACTTTTTAGAAAATACCAAACCCAAAAAAGTACAGAATTGCATCCAAATAATCTCAAACGACCCACCCAGTCTGATTTAAATCGAAAATGAACATATGTCTAAATAGGTATCAATTCGAAGGTCACGACCCTTAACATCACATCCACGCATCTAATAAGAGATAAGGATACTTTTTAGAAAATCCTAAGCCTAAAAAAGTACAGAAATGCCCTCAAATAACCCCAAACGACCGTCCCGATCTGGTTGAAACCAAAAAAAAAAATATGCCAAAAGAGGCAACGATTCGAAGGTCACGACCCTCAACATTGCATCCTCACGTCTAATAAGTGATATGGAACCTTTTTGGAAAATACCAAACCCAAAAAAGTACAGAAATGCCCCCAAATAACCCCAAAAGACCCACCCTGTCTGGTTTAAGCCAAAAATGAACATAAGCCTAAATAGGTATCGATTCGAAGGTCACGACCCTCAACATCGCATCCGCACTTCTAATAAGAGATAAGGACACTTTTTAAAGAATCCCAAACCCAAAATAATATAGAAATTCCCCCAAACAACCATAAACGACCCACCCGGTCTGGTTTAAACCGAAAATGAACATATGCCAAAATGGCTATGAAATTGAAGGTCATGACCCTCAACATCAAATCCAGACGTCTAATAACAAACAAGGACACTTTTTAGATAATTCCAAGCCCAAAAAAGTTTGGAAATTCTCAAAAATAACCCCAAACGACCAACCCGGTCTGGTTCAAAATGAAAATTAACATATGCCAAAATAGATATCGATTCGATGGTCACGACCCTCAACATCGCATGCACACATCTAATAAGGGATAAGGACATTTTTTTCACAATACCAAACCCAAAAAAGTACAGAAATGCCCCTAAATAACCACAAAAGGCCCTCCCGGTCCGGTTGAAACCGAAAATGAACATATGTCAAAATAGGTGTCGATTCAAAGGTCACGACCCTCAACATCGCATCCACACATACAATAAGAGATAAGGAAACTTTTTATAAAATCTTGAACCCAAAAAAGTACAGAAATGCCCCCAAATAACCCCAAACGAACCACCCGGTCAGGTTTAAACCAAAAATGAACATATGCCGAAATAGATTTCACTTTGAAGGTCACGACCCTTAACATCGCATCCACATGTCTAATAAGACATAAGGGCACCTTTAAGAAAATACCAAACCCAAAAAAGTACAGAAATGCCCCCAAATAATCCCAAACGACCCACCCGGTCTAATTTAAACCGAAAATGAACATATGTCTAAATAGGTATCGATTCGAAGGTCACGACCCTCAACATCACATCCATGCATCTAATTAGAGATAAGGACACTTTTTAGAAAATCCCAAGCCTAAAAAAGTATAGAAATGCCCCCAAATAACCCCAAACGATCGACCAGGTCTGGTTTAAGCCAAAAATGTACATATGCCTAAATAGGTATCGATTCGAAGGTCACGAGCCTCAACATCACATCCACGCGTCTAATAAGAGATAAGGACACTTTTTAGAAAATCCCAAGCCCAAAAAAGTACAGAAATGCCCCCAAATAACCCCAAATGACCCTCCCGATCTGGTTTAAACCGAAAAATGAACATATGCCAAAATAAATAACAATTCGAAGGTCACGACCCTCTACATCGCATCCATACATCTAATAACAGTTAAGGACACTTTTTAGAAAATCCCTAACCCACAAAAGTATAAAAATGCCCCCAAATAATCTGAAATGACCCACCCGGACTGGTTTAAACCGAAAATGAACATATGCCAAAATAGGTATCGACTCGAAGGTCACGACCCTCAACTTCGCATCCGAACGTCTAATAAAAGATAAGGACACTTTTTAGAAAATACCAGACGCAAAATAGTACCAAAAATGCCCCCAAATAACCCCAAACAACCCATCCGGTCTGGTTTAAACCGAATATGAACATATGCCGAAATAGGTATCGATTCGAAGGCCACGACCCTCAACATTGTATCTACACGTCTAATAAGAGATAAAGACACTTTTTAGAGAATCCCTAACCCAAAAAAGAATAGAAACGCCCCTAAATAACCCCTAACATCCCACCCGGTCCGGTTTAAATCGAAAATGAACATATGCAGACATAGGCATGGATACAAAGGTCACGACCCTCAACATCGCATCCACACGTTTAATAAGAAATACGGAGACTTTTAGAAAATCCCAAACCCAAAAAAGTACAGAGATGCCCCGCAAATAACTCCAAACGACCCACATGGTCCGGTTCGGACCGAAATGAAGATATGTCTAAATACGTATCGATACGAAGGTGATGACGTCAAACATCACAACCACACGTCTAATAAAAGATAAGGACACTTTTTAGAGATTCCCAAACCCAAAAAAGTACAGAAATGCCCCCAAAAACCACAAACGACCCATCCTAGTCTAAATCGAAAATGAACATATGTCGAAATAGGTATCGATTCAAAGGTCACGACCCTCAACATCGTATCCTCACGTACAATAAGAGATAAGGACACATTTTAGAAAATCCCAAACCCAAAAAAGTATAGAAATGCCCCCAAATAACCCCAAACAAACCACCCGGTCAGGTTAATACCGAAAATGAACGTATGCCAAAATAGGTATCGACTCGAAGGTCACGATCCTCAACATCGCATCCACATGACTAATAAAAGATAAGGACACTTTTTAGAAAATCCCAAACCCAAAAAAGTACAGAAATGCCCCCAAATAACTTGCAACGCCCCACACGATCTGGTTCAAACCGAGAATGAACATATGTCAAAATACGTATCGATTTGACGGTCACGATTCTCAACATCACTTCCACACGTCTAATAAGAGAAAAGGACACCTTTTAGGGAATCCCAAACCCAAAAAAGTAAAGAAATGCCCCCAAATAACCATAAACGACCCACCCGGTCCGGTTGAAACCGAAAATGAACATATGTCGAAATAGGTGTCGATTCAAAGGTCACGACCCACAACATCGCATCCACACATACAATAAGAGATAAGGAAACTTTTTATAAAATCTCAAACCCAAAAAAGTACAGAAATGCCCCCAAGTAACCCTAAACGAACCACCCGGTCAAGTCTAAATCGAAAATGAACATATGCCGAAATAGATTTCACTTCGAAGGTCACGACCCTCAACATCGCATCCACACGTCTAATAAGAGATAAGGGCACTTTTTAGAAAATAGCAAACCCAAAAAAATACAGAATTGCCCCCAAATAATCCAAAATGACCCACCCGGTCTGATTTAAATCGAAAATGAACATATGTCTAAATAGGTATCAATTCGAAGGTCACGACCCTTAACATCACATCCACGCATCTAATAAGAGATAAGGATACTTTTTAGAAAATCCTAAGCCTAAAAAAGTACAGAAATGCCCTCAAATAACCCCAAACGACCGTCCGATCTGGTTGAAACCAAAAAAAAATATGCCAAAAGAGGCAACGATTCAAGGTCACGACCTCAACATTGCATCCTCACGTCTAATAAGTGATATGGAACCTTTTTGGAAAATACCAAACCCAAAAAAGTACAGAAATGCCCCCAAATAACCCCAAAAGACCCACCCTGTCTGGTTTAAGCCAAAAATGAACATAAGCCTAAATAGGTATCGATTCGAAGGTCACGACCCTCAACATCGCATCCGCACTTCTAATAAGAGATAAGGACACTTTTTAGAGAATCCCAAACCCAAAATAATATAGAAATTCCCCCAAACAACCATAAACGACCCACCCGGTCTGGTTTAAACCGAAAATGAACATATGCCAAAATGGCTATGAATTTGAAGGTCACGACCCTCAACATCAAATCCAGACGTCTAATAACAAACAAGGACACTTTTTAGATAATCCCAAGCCCAAAAAAGTTTGGAAATTCTCAAAAATAACCCCAAACGACCAACCCGGTCTGGTTCAAAATTAAAATTAACATATGCCAAAATAGATATCGATTCGATGCTCACGACCCTCAACATCGCATGTACACATCTAATAAGGGATAAGGACATTTTTTTAAAAATACCAAACTCAAAAAAGTACAGAAATGCCCCCAAATAACCACAAAAGACCCACCCGGTCTGGTTGAAACCGAAAATGAACATATGTCAAAATAGGTGTCGATTCAAAGGTCACGACCTTTAACATCGCATCCACACGTACAATAAGAGATAAGGAAACTTTTTATAAAATCTCGAACCCAAAAAAGTATAGAAATGCCCCCAAATAACCCCAAACGAACCACCCGGTCAGGTTTAAACCAAAAGTGAACATATGCCGAAATAGATTTCGCTTCGAAGGTCACGTCCCTCAACATCGCATCCACATGTCTAATAAGACATAAGGGCACCTTTAAGAAAATACCAAACCCAAAAAAGTACAGAAATGCCCCCAAATAATCCCAAACGACCCACCCGGTCTGGTTTAAACCGAAAATGAACATATGTTTAAATAGGTATCGATTCGAAGGTCACGACCCTCAACATCACATCCACGCATCTAATTAGAGATAAGGACACTTTTCCCTAGAAAATCCCAAGCCCAAAAAAAATACAGAAATGCCCCCAAATAACCCCAAATAGACCCTCCCCATCCAAAGCTTTAAACCGAAAAATGAACATATGCCAAAATAAATAACAATTCGAAGGTCACGACCCTCTACATCGCATCAACACGTCTAATAACAGTTAAGGACACTTTTAGAAAATCCCTAACCCAAAAAAGTATAAAAATGCCCCCAAATAATCCCAAATGACCCACCCGGACTGGTTTAAATCGAAAATGAACATATGCAAAAATAGGTATCGACTCGAAGGTCCCGACCCTCAACATCACATCCGAACGTCTAGTAAGAGATAAGGAAACTTTTTAGAAAATACCAGACGCAAAATAGTTCCAAAAAAGCCCCCAAATAACCCCAAACAACCCATCCGGTCTGGTTTAAACCGAATATGAACATATGCCGAAATAGGTATCGATTCGAAGGCCACGACCCTCAACATTGTATCCACACGTCTAATAAGAGATAAGGACACTTTTTAGAGAATCCCTAACCCAAAAAAGAACAGAACCGCACCTAAATAACCCCTAACATCCCACCCGGTCCGGTTTAAATCGAAAATGAAAATATGCCGACATAGGCATGGATACGAAGGTCACGACCCTCAACATCGCATCCACACGTTTAATAAGAAATACGGACACTTTTTAGAAAATCCCAAACCTAAAAAAGTACAGAGATGCCCCGCAAATAACTCCAAACAACCCACATGGTCTGGTTCAGATCGGAAATGAAGATATGTCTAAATACGTATCGATACGAAGGTGACGACTCTCAACATCACAACCACACGTCTAATAAGAGATAAGGACACTCTTTAGAGATTCCCAAACCCAAAAAAGTATAGAAATGCCCCCAAATAACCACAAACGACCCATCCTGGTTTAAACCGAAAATTAACATATGTCGAAATAGGTATCGATTCGAAGGTAACGACCCTCAACATCGCATCCTCACGTACAATAAGAGATAAGGACACATTTTAGAAAATCCCAAACCCAAAAAAGTATAGAAATGCCCCCAAATAACCCCAAACAAACCACCCGGTCAGGTTAATACCGAAAATGAACGTATGCCAAAATAGGTATCGACTCGAAGGTCACGAACCTCAACATCGTATCCACCTGACTAATAAAAGATAAGGACACTTTTTAGAAAATCCCAAACCCAAAAATGTACAGAAATGCCGCCAAATAACTCGCAACGCCCCACACGATCTGGTTCAGACCGAGAATGAACATATGTCAAAATACGTATCGATTTGACGGTCACAATTCTCAACATCACTTCCACACGTCTAATAAGAGAAAAGGACACCTTTTAGAGAATCCCAAACCCAAAAAAGTAAAGAAATGCCCCCAAATAACCATAAACGACCCACCCGGTCCGGTTGAAACTGAAAATGAACATATGTCGAAATAGGTGTCGATTCAAAGGTCACGACCCACAACATCGCATCCACACATACAATAAGAGATAAGGAAACTTTTTATAAAATCTCAAACCCAAAAAAGTACAGAAATGCCCCCAAGTAACCCTAAACGAACCACCCGGTCAAGTCTAAATCGAAAATGAACATATGCCGAAATAGATTTCACTTCGAAGGTCACGACCCTCAACATCGCATCCACACGTCTAATAAGAGATAAGGGCACTTTTTAGAAAATAGCAAACCCAAAAAAATACAGAATTGCCCCCAAATAATCCAAAACGACCCACCCGGTCTGATTTAAATCGAAAATGAACATATGTCTAAATAGGTATCAATTCAAGGTCACGACCCTTAACATCACATCCACGCATCTAATAAGAGATAAGGATACTTTTTAGAAAATCCTAAGCCTAAAAAGTACAGAAATGCCCTCAAATAACCCCAAACGATCATCCGATCTGGTTGAAACCAAAAAAAAATATGCCAAAAGAGGCACGATTCAAGGTCACGACCATCAACATTGCATCCTCACGTCTAATAAGTGATATGGAACCTTTTGGAAAATACCAAACCCAAAAAAGTACAGAAATGCCCCCAAATAACCCCAAAAGACCCACCCTATCCGGTTTAAGCCAAAAATGAACATAAGCCTAAATAGGTATCGATTCAAGGTCACGACCCTCAACATCGCATCCACACTTCTAATAAGAGATAAGGACACTTTTTAAAGAATCCCAAACCCAAAATAATATAGAAATTCCCCCAAACAACCATAAACGACCCACCCGGTCTGGTTTAAACCGAAAATGAACATATGCCAAAATGGCTATGAATTTGAAGGTCACGACCCTCAACATCAAATCCAGACGTCTAATAACAAACAAGGACACTTTTTAGATAATTCCAAGCCCAAAAAAGTTTGGAAATTCTCAAAAATAACCCCAAACGACCAACCCGTCCGGTTCAAAATGAAAATTAACATATGCCAAAATAGATATCGATTCGATGGTCACGACCCTCAACATCGCATGCACACATCTAATAAGGGATAAGGACATTTTTTTCACAATACCAAACCCAAAAAAGTACAGAAATGCCCCTAAATAACCACAAAAGGCCCTCCCGGTCCGGTTGAAACCGAAAATGAACATATGTCAAAATAGGTGTCGATTCAAAGGTCACGACCCTCAACATCGCATCCACACATACAATAAGAGATAAAGAAACTTTTTATAAAATCTTGAACCCAAAAAAGTACAGAAATGCCCCCAAATAACCCCAAACGAACCACCCGGTCAGGTTTAAACCAAAAATGAACATATGCCGAAATAGATTTCGCTTTGAAGGTCACGACCCTTAACATCGCATCCACATGTCTAATAAGACATAAGGGCACCTTTAAGAAAATACCAAACCCAAAAAAGTACAGAAATGCCCCCAAATAATCCCAAACGACCCACCCGGTCTAATTTAAACCGAAAATGAACATATGTCTAAATAGGTATCGATTCGAAGGTCACGACCCTCAACATCACATCCATGCATCTAATTAGAGATAAGGACACTTTTTAGAAAATCCCAAGCCTAAAAAAGTATAGAAATGCCCCCAAATAACCCCAAACGATCGACCAGGTCTGGTTTAAGCCAAAAATGTACATATGCCTAAATAGGTATCGATTCGAAGGTCACGAGCCTCAACATCACATCCACGCGTCTAATAAGAGATAAGGACACTTTTTAGAAAATCCCAAGCCCAAAAAAGTACAGAAATGCCCCCAAATAACCCCAAATGACCCTCCCGATCTGGTTTAAACCAAAAATGAACATATGCCAAAATAAATAACAATTCGAAGGTCACGACCCTCTACATCGCATCCATACATCTAATAACAGTTAAGGACACTTTTTAGAAAATCCCTAACCCACAAAAGTATAAAAATGCCCCCAAATAATCTGAAATGACCCACCCGGACTGGTTTAAACCGAAAATGAACATATGCCAAAATAGGTATCGACTCGAAGGTCACGACCCTCAACTTCGCATCCGAACGTCTAATAAAAGATAAGGACACTTTTTAGAAAATACCAGACGCAAAATAGTACCAAAAATGCCCCCAAATAACCCCAAACAACCCATCCGGTCTGGTTTAAACCGAATATGAACATATGCCGAAATAGGTATCGATTCGAAGGCCACGACCCTCAACATTGTATCTACACGTCTAATAAGAGATAAAGACACTTTTTAGAGAATCCCTAACCCAAAAAAGAATAGAAACGCCCCTAAATAACCCCTAACATCCCACCCGGTCCGGTTTAAATCGAAAATGAACATATGCAGACATAGGCATGGATACAAAGGTCACGACCCTCAACATCGCATCCACACGTTTAATAAGAAATACGGAGACTTTTTAGAAAATCCCAAACCCAAAAAAGTACAGAGATGCCCCGCAAATAACTCCAAACGACCCACATGGTCTGGTTCAGACCGAAAATGAAGATATGTCTAAATACGTATCGATACGAAGGTGATGACTGTCAACATCACAACCACACGTCTAATAAGAGATAAGGACACTTTTTAGAGATTCCCAAACCCAAAAAAGTATAGAAATGCCCCCAAAAACCACAAACGACCCATCCTGGTCTAAATCGAAAATGAACATATGTCGAAATAGGTATCGATTCAAAGGTCACGACCCTCAACATCGCATCCTCACGTACAATAAGAGATAAGGACACATTTTAGAAAATCCCAAACCCAAAAAAGTATAGAAATGCCCCCAAATAACCCCAAACAAACCACCCGGTCAGGTTAATACCGAAAATGAACGTATGCCAAAATAGGTATCGACTCGAAGGTCACGAACCTCAACATCGCATCCACTTGACTAATAAAAGATAAGGACACTTTTTAGAAAATCCCAAACCCAAAAAAGTACAGAAATGCCCCCAAATAACTTGCAACGCCCCACACGATCTGGTTCAAACCGAGAATGAACATATGTCAAAATACGTATCGATTTGACGGTCACGATTCTCAACATCACTTCCACACGTCTAATAAGAGAAAAGGACACCTTTTAGAGAATCCCAAACCCAAAAAAGTAAAGAAATGCCCCCAAATAACCATAAACGACCCACCCGGTCCGGTTGAAACCGAAAATGAACATATGTCGAAATAGGTGTCGATTCAAAGGTCACGACCCACAACATCGCATCCACACATACAATAAGAGATAAGGAAACTTTTTATAAAATCTCAAACCCAAAAAAGTACAGAAATGCCCCCAAGTAACCCTAAACGAACCACCCGGTCAAGTCTAAATCGAAAATGAACATATGCCGAAATAGATTTCACTTCGAAGGTCACGACCCTCAACATCGCATCCACACGTCTAATAAGAGATAAGGGCACTTTTTAGAAAATAGCAAACCCAAAAAAATACAGAATTGCCCCCAAATAATCCAAAACGACCCACCCGGTCTGATTTAAATCGAAAATGAACATATGTCTAAATAGGTATCAATTCGAAGGTCACGACCCTTAACATCACATCCACGCATCTAATAAGAGATAAGGATACTTTTTAGAAAATCCTAAGCCTAAAAAAGTACAGAAATGCCCTCAAATAACCCCAAACGACAGTCCCGATCTGGTTGAAACCAAAAAAAAAAATATGCCAAAAGAGGCAACGATTCGAAGGTCACGACCCTCAACATTGCATCCTCACGTCTAATAAGTGATATGGAACCTTTTTGGAAAATACCAAACCCAAAAAAGTACAGAAATGCCCCCAAATAACCCCAAAAGACCCACCCTGTCTGGTTTAAGCCAAAAATGAACATAAGCCTAAATAGGTATCGATTCAAAGGTCACGACCCTCAACATCGCATCCGCACTTCTAATAAGAGATAAGGACACTTTTTAAAGAATCCCAAACCCAAAATAATATAGAAATTTCCCCAAACAACCATAAACGACCCACCCGGTCTAGTTTAAACCGAAAATGAACATATGCCAAAATGGCTATGAATTTGAAGGTCACGACCCTCAACATCAAATCCAGACGTCTAATAACAAACAAGGACACTTTTTAGATAATCCCAAGCCCAAAAAAGTTTGGAAATTCTCAAAAATAACCCCAAACGACCAACCCGGTCTGGTTCAAAATGAAAATTAACATATGCCAAAATAGATATCGATTCGATGGTCACGACCCTCAACATCGCATGCACACATCTAATAAGGGATAAGGACATTTTTTTCACAATACCAAACCCAAAAAAGTACAGAAATGCCCCTAAATAACCACAAAAGGCCCTCCCGGTCCTGGTTGAAACCGAAAATGAACATATGTCAAAATAGGTGTCGATTCAAAGGTCACGACCCTCAACATCGCATCCACACATACAATAAGAGATAAAGAAACTTTTTATAAAATCTTGAACCCAAAAAAGTACAGAAATGCCCCCAAATAACCCCAAACGAACCACCCGGTCAGGTTTAAACCAAAAATGAACATATGCCGAAATAGATTTCGCTTTGAAGGTCACGACCCTCAACATCGCATCCACATGTCTAATAAGACATAAGGGCACCTTTAAGAAAATACCAAACCCAAAAAAGTACAGAAATGCCCCCAAATAATCCCAAACGACCCACCGTCTAATTTAAACCGAAAATGAACATATGTCTAAATAGGTATCGATTCGAAGGTCACGACCCTCAACATCACATCCATGCATCTAATTAGAGATAAGGACACTTTTTAGAAAATCCCAAGCCCAAAAAAGTATAGAAATGCCCCCAAATAACCCCAAACGACAACGACTCCCAAAATGTACATCCTAAATTATCGATTCAAGGTCACGAGCCTCAAATCACATCCACGAACACTTTTAGAAAATCCCAAGCCCAAAAATCAGAAATGCCCCAAATAACAAATGACCCTCCGATCGTTTAAACCGAAAAATGAACATATGCCAAAATAAATAACAATTCAAGGTCACGACCTCTACATCGAATCAACATCTAATAACAGTTAAGGACACTTTTTAGAAAATCCCTAACCCAAAAAAGTATAAAAATGCCCCCAAATAATCCCAAATGACCCACCCGGACTGGTTTAAATCGAAAATGAACATATGCAAAAATAGGTATCGACTCAAGGTCACGACCCTCAACATCACATCCGAACGTCTAGTAAAAGATAAGGAAACTTTTTAGAAAATACCAGACGCAAAATAGTTCCAAAAAAGCCCCCAAATAACCCCAAACAACCCATCCGGTCTGGTTTAAACCGAATATGAACATATGCCGAAATAGGTATCGATTCGAAGGCCACGACCCTCAACATTGTATCCACACGTCTAATAAGAGATAAGGACACTTTTTAGAGAATCCCTAACCCAAAAAAGAACAGAACCGCACCTAAATAACCCCTAACATCCCACCCGGTCCGGTTTAAATCGAAAATGAAAATATGCCGACATAGGCATGGATACGAAGGTCACGACCCTCAACATCGCATCCACACGTTTAATAAGAAATACGGACACTTTTTAGAAAATCCCAAACCTAAAAAAGTACAGAGATGCCCCGCAAATAACTCCAAACAACCCACATGGTCCGGTTCGACGAAAATGAAGATATGTCTAAATACGTATCGATACGAAGGTGATGACTCTCAACATCACAACCACACGTCTAATAAGAGATAAGGACACTCTTTAGAGATTCCCAAACCCAAAAAAGTATAGAAATGCCCCCAAATAACCACAAACGACCCATCCTGGTTTAAACCGAAAATTAACATATGTCGAAATAGGTATCGATTCGAAGGTCACGACCCTCAACATCGCATCCTCACGTACAATAAGAGATAAGGACACATTTTAGAAAATCCCAAACCCAAAAAAGTACAGAAATGCCCCCAAATAACCCCAAACAAACCACCCGGTCAAGTTAATACCGAAAATGAACGTATGCCAAAATAGGTATCGACTCAAGGTCACGAACCTCAACATCGCATCCACTTGACTAATAAAAGATAAGGAGAAATACGGACACTTTTTAGAAAATCCCAAACCTAAAAAAGTACAGAAATGCCCCCAAATAACTTGCAACGCCCCACACGATCTGGTTCAAACCGAGAATGAACATATGTCAAAATACGTATCGATTTGACGGTCACGATTCTCAACATCACTTCCACACGTCTAATAAGAGAAAAGGACACCTTTTAGAGAATCCCAAACCCAAAAAAGTATAGAAATGCCCCCAAATAACCATAAACGACCCACCCGGTCCGGTTGAAACTGAAAATGAACATATGTCGAAATAGGTGTCGATTCAAAGGTCACGACCCACAACATCGCATCCACACATACAATAAGAGATAAGGAAACTTTTTATAAAATCTCAAACCCAAAAAAGTACAGAAATGCCCCCAAGTAACCCTAAACGAACCACCCGGTCAAGTCTCAATCGAAAATGAACATATGCCGAAATAGATTTCACTTCAAGGTCACGACCCTCAACATCGCATCCACACGTCTAATAAGAGATAAGGGCACTTTTTAGAAAATAGCAAACCCAAAAAATACGAATTGCCCCCAAATAATCCAAAACGACCCACCCGGTCCGATTTAAATCGAAAATGAACATATGTCTAAATAGGTATCAATTCGAAGGTCACGACCCTTAACATCACATCCACGCATCTAATAAGAGATAAGGATACTTTTTAGAAAATCCTAAGCCTAAAAAAGTACAGAAATGCCCTCAAATAACCCCAAACGACATCCGATCTGGTTGAAACCAAAAAAAATATGCCAAAAGAGGCAACGATTCGAAGGTCACGACCATCAACATTGCATCCTCACGTCTAATAAGTGATATGGAACCTTTTTGGAAAATACCAAACCCAAAAAAGTACAGAAATGCCCCCAAATAACCCCAAAAGACCCACCCTATCTGGTTTAAGCCAAAAATGAACATAAGCCTAAATAGGTATCGATTCGAAGGTCACGACCCTCAACATCGCATCCGGACTTCTAATAAGAGATAAGGACACTTTTTAGAGAATCCCAAACCCAAAATAATATAGAAATTCCCCCAAACAACCATAAACGACCCACCCGGTCTAGTTTAAACCGAAAATGAACATATGCCAAAATGGGTATGAATTTGAAGGTCACGACCCTCAACATCAAATCCAGACGTCTAATAACAAACAAGGACACATTTTAGATAATCCCAAGCCCAAAAAAGTTTGGAAATTCTCAAAAATAACCCCAAACGACCAACCCGGTCTGGTTCAAAATGAAAATTAACATATGCCAAAATAGATATCGATTCGATGCTCACGACCCTCAACATCGCATGCACACATCTAATAAGGGATAAGGACATTTTTTTAAAGATACCAAATTCAAAAAAGTACAGAAATGCCCCCAAATAACCACAAAAGACCCACCCGGTCCGGTTGAAACCGAAAATGAACATATGTCAAAATAGGTGTCGATTCAAAGGTCACGACCTTTAACATCGCATCCACACGTACAATAAGAGATAAGGAAACTTTTTATAAAATCTCGAACCCAAAAAAGTATAGAAATGCCCCCAAATAACCCCAAACGAACCACCCGGTCAGGTTTAAACCAAAAGTGAACATATGCCGAAATAGATTTCGCTTCGAAGGTCACGTCCCTCAACATCGCATCCACATGTCTAATAAGACATAAGGGTACCTTTAAGAAAATACCAAACCCAAAAAAGTACAGAAATGCCCCCAAATAATCCCAAACGACCCACCCGGTCTGGTTTAAATCGAAAATGAACATATGTCTAAATAGGTATCGATTCGAAGGTCACGACCCTCAACATCACATCCATGCATCTAATTAGAGATAAGGACACTTTTTAGAAAATCCCAAGCCCAAAAAAGTACAGAAATGCCCCCAAATAACCCCAAACGACCCTCCCGATCTAGTTTAAACCGAAAAATGAACATATGCCAAAATAAATAACAATTCGAAGGTCACGACCCTCTACATCGAATCAACACGTCTAATAACAGTTAAGGACACTTTTTAGAAAATCCCTAACCCAAAAAAGTATAAAAATGCCCCCAAATAATCCCAAATGACCCACCCGGACTGGTTTAAACCGAAAATGAACATATGCCAAAATAGGTATCGACTCGAAGGTCCCGACCCTCAACATCGCATCCGAACGTCTAATAAGAGATAAGGACACTTTTTAGAAAATACCAGACGCAAAATAGTACCAAAAATGCCCCCAAATAACCCCAAACAACCCATTCGGTCTGGTTTAAACCGAATATGAACATATGCCGAAATAGGTATCGATTCGAAGGCCACAACTCTCAACATTGTATCCACACGTCTAATAAGAGATAAGGACACTTTTTAGAGAATCCCAAACCCAAAAAAGAATAGAACCGCACCAAAATAACCCCTAACATCCCACCCGGTCCAGTTTAAATCGAAAATGAAAATATGCCGACATAGGCATGGATACGAAGGTCACGACCCTCAACATCGCATCCACACGTTTAATAAGAAATACGGACACTTTTTAGAAAATCCCAAACCTAAAAAAGTATAGAGATGCCCCGCAAATAACTCCAAACAACCCTCATTGTCTGGTTCAGATCGGAAATGAAGATATGTCTAAATACGTATCGATACGAAGGTGACGACTCTCAACATCACAACCACATGTCTAATAAGAGATAAGGACACTCTTTAGAGATTCCCAAACCCAAAAAAGTATAGAAATGCCCCCAAATAACCACAAACGACCCATCCTGGTTTAAACCGAAAATTAACACATGTCAAAATAGGTATCGATTCGAAGGTCATGACCCTCAACATCGCATCTTCACGTACAATAAGAGATAAGGACACATTTTAGAAAATCCCGAACCCAAAAAAGTATAGAAATGCCCCCAAATAACCCCAAACAAACCACCCGGTCAGGTTAATACCGAAAATGAACGTATGTCAAAATAGGTATCGACTCGAAGGTCACGAACCTCAACATCATATCCACACGACTAATAAAAGATAAGGACACTTTTTAGAAAATCCCAAACCCAAAAATGTACAGAAATGCCGCCAAATAACTCGCAACGCCCCACACGATCTGGTTCAGACCGAGAATGAACATATGTCAACATACGTATCGATTCGAAGGTCACGATTCTCAACATCACTTCCACACGTCTAATAAGAGATAAGGACACCTTTTAGAGAATCCCAAACCCAAAAAAGTAAAGAAATGCCCCCAAATAACCACAAACGACCCACGCGGTCCGGTTGAAACCGAAAATGAACATATGTCGAAATAGGTGTCGATTCAAAGGTCACGACCCTCAACATCGCATCCACAATAAGAGATAAGCACACTTTTTCGAGAACCCCAAACTCAAAAAAGTACAGAAATGCTCCAAATAACCCCAAACGACCCACCGGGTCTGGTTTAAACCAAAAATGAACATATGCCGAAATAGGCATCGATACGAAGGTCACGACCCTCAACATCGCATCCACACGTCTACTAAGGGATATGGACACTTTTTAGACAATACTAAACCAAAATATGTACAGAAATGCGCCCAAATGACCCCTAACATCCCACCCAGTCAGGTTTAAACCGAAAATGAACATATGCCGAAATTGGCATCGATACGAAGGTCACGACCCTCAACATCGCATCCACACATTTAATAAGAGTTAAGGACACCTTTTAGAAGTTCCCAAACCCAAAAAATGTACAGAAATGCCCCCAAATAACTCCAAACAACCCACACGGTCGGGTCACGACTCTCAACATCACATCCACACGTCTAATAAGAGATAAGGACACTTTTTTGAAAATCCCAAGCCCAGAAAAGTACAGAAATGCCCCCAAATATCCCCAAACGACCCACCCAATCTGGTTTAAACCGAAAATGAACATATGTCAAATTAAATAACAATTCGAAGGTCACGACCCTCAACATCGCATCCGAATGTCTAATAAGAGATAAGGACATTTTTTAGAAAATACCAAACGCAAACAAGTATAGAAATGCCCCCAAATAACCCAGACAACCCTCCCGGTCTGGTTTAAATCGAAAATGAATATATGCCCAAATAGGTATCGATTCGAAGGTCACGACCCTCAACATCGTATCCACACGTCTAATAAAAGATAAAGACACTTTTTAGAAAATCCAAACCCAAAAAAGTACAAAAAGACCCTTAAACCCAAATGACCTACCCCGTCTGCTTTAAACCGAAAATAAACACATGCTGAAACAGGTATCAATACGAAGGTCATGACCCTCAACATCGCATCCACACGTCTAATAAGGGATATTGACACTTTTTAGTAAATACCAAACCGAAAAAAGTACAGAAATGCTCCCAAATAACCCCTAACATCGTTTAAACCAAAAATGAACATATGCCGAAATAGGCGTGGATACGAAGGTCACGACCCTCAGCATCACATCCACACATTTAATAAGAGATACGGACACTTTTTAAAAAATCTCAAACCCAAAAAAGTACAGAAATGCCCCCAAATAACTCCAAACGACCTACACGATCTGGTTCAGACCAAAAATGAACATATGTCAAAATACGTATCGATTCGAAGGTCATGACTCTCAACATCCGTTCCACACGTCTAATAAGAGATAAGGACACCTTTTAGAGAATCCCAAACCCAAAAAAGTAAAGAAATGCCCCCAAATAACCACAAAAGACCCACCCGGTCCGGTTGAAACAAAAAATGAACATATGTCAAAATAGGTGTTGATTCAAAGGTCACGACCCTCAACATCGCATCCACACGTACAATAAGAGATAAGGAAACTTTTTATATAATCTCGAACCCAAAAAAGTACAGAAATGCCCCCAAATAACCCCAAACGAACCACCCGGTCAGGTTTAAACCAAAAATGAACATATGCCGAAATAGATTTTGCTTCGAAGGTCACGACCCTCAACATCGGATCCACGCGCCTAATAAGAGATAAGGGCACCTTTTAGAAAATACCAAACCCAAAAAAGTACAGAAATGCCCCCAAATAATCCCAAACGACCCACCTGGTCTGGTTTAAACCGAAAATGAACATATGTCTAAATAGGTATCGATTCGAAGGTCACGACCCACAACATCACATCCACGCATCTAATAAGGGATAAGGATACTTTTTAGAAAATCCCAAGCCTAAAAAAGTATAGAAATGCCCCCAAATAACCCCAAACGATCGACCCGGTCTGGTTTAAGCCAAAAATGAACATATGCCTAAAGAGATATCGATTCGAAGGTCACGACCCTCAACATCACATCCACGTGTCTAATAAGAGATAAGGACACTTTTTAGAAAATCCCAAGCCCAAAAAAGTACAGAAATGCCCCCACATAACCCTAAACGACCCTCCCGATCTGGTTTAAACCGAAAAATGAACATATGCCAAAATAAATATCAATTCGAAGGTCACGACTCTCTACATCGCATCCACACGTCTAATAACGGTTAAGGACACTTTTTAGAAAATGCCTAACCCAAAAAAGTATAGAAATGCCCCCAAATAATCCCAAATGACCCACCCGGACTGGTTTAAACCAAAAATGAACATATGCCAAAATAGGTATCGACTCGAAGGTCACGACCCTCAACATCGCATCCGAACGTCTAATAAGAGGTAAGGACACTTTTTAGAAAATACCAGACTCAAAATAGTACCAGAAATGCCCCCAAATAACCCCAAACGATCCACCCGGTCTGGTTTAAACTGAATATGAACATATGCCGAAAAAGATATCGATTCGAAGGCCACGACCCTCAACATTGTATCCACACGTCTAATAAGAGATATGGGCACTTTTTAGAGAATCCCAAACCCAAAAAAGAACAGAGATGCCCCGCAAATAACTCCAAATGACCCACATGGTCTGGTTCAGACCGGAAATGAAGATATGTCTAAATACGTATCGATGCGAAGGTTACAACTCTCAACATCACAACCACACGTCTAATAAGAGATAAGGACACTTTTTAGAGATTCCCAAACCCAAAAAAGTACAGAAATGCCCCCAAATAACCAAAAACGACCCATCCTGGTTTAAACCGAAAATGAACATATGTCGAAATAGGTATCGATTCGAAGGTCACGACCCTCAACATCGCATCCACACGTACAGTAAGAGATAAGGACACATTTTAGAAAATCCCAAACCCAAAAAAGTACAGAAATGCCCACAAACAAACCACCCGGTCAGGTTAATAGAGAAAATGAACGTATGCTAAAATAGGTATCGACTAGAAGGTCACGATCCTCAGCATCGCATCCACATGACTAATAAAAGATAAGGACACTATTTAGAAAATCCCAAACCCAAAAAAGTACAGAAATGCCCCCAAATAACTCGAAACGCCCCACAAGATCTGGTTCAGACCGAGAATGAACATATGTCAAAACACGTATCAATTCGAAGGTCACGGTTCTCAACATCACTTCCACACGTCTAATAAGAGATAAGGACACATTTTAGAGAATCCCAAACCCAAAAAAGTAAAGAAATGCCCCCAAATAACCACAAATGACCCACCCGGTCCGGTTGAAACAAAAAATAAACATATGTTGAAATAGGTGTCGATTCAAAGGTCACGACCCTCAACATCGCATCCACACGTACAATAAGAGATAAGGAAACTTTTTATAAAATCTCAAACCCAAAAAAGTACAGTAATGCCCCCAAATAACCCTAAACGAACCACCCGGTCAGGTCTAAATCGAAAATGAACATATGCCGAAATAGATTTCGCTTTGAAGGTCACGACCCTCAACATTGCATCCACACGTCTAATAACAGATAAGGGCACTTTTTAGAAAATACCAAACCCAAAAAAGTATAGAATTGCCCCCAAATAATCCCAAATGACCCACCCGGTCTGGTTTAAATCGAAAATGAACATATGTCTAAATAGGTATCAATTCGAAGGTCACGACCCTTAACATCACATCCACGCATCTAATAAGAGATAATGATACATTTTAGAAAATCCTAAGCCTAAAAAAAGTACAGAAATGCCCCCAAATAACCCCAAATGACCGACCCGATCTGGTTTAAACCGAAAATGAACATATGCCAAAAGAGGCAACGATTTGAAGGTCACGACCCTCAACATTGCATCCTCACGTCTAATATGTGATATGGAACCTTTTTGGAAAATACCAAACCCAAAAAAACACAGAAATGCCCCCAAATGACCCCCAACGACCCACCCTGTCTGGTTTAAGCCAAAAATGAACATAAGCCTAAATAGGTATCGATTCAAAGGTCACGACTCTCAACATCGCATCTGCACTTCTAATAAGAGATAAGGACACTTTTTAGAGAATCCCAAACCCAAAAAAATACAGAAATTCCCCCAAATAACCTTAAACGACCCACCCGGTCTGGTTTAAACCGAAAATGAACATATCCCGAAATGGGTATCAATTTGAAGGTCACGACCCTCAACATCAAATCCACACGTCTAATAACAGACAAGGACACTTTTTAGATAATCCCAAGCCCAAAAAAGTTTGGAAATTCTCAAAAATAACCCCAAAGAACCCACCAGGTCTGGTTCAAAATGAAAATAACATATGCCAAAATAGATATCAATTCGATGGTCACGACCCTCAACATCACATGCACACATCTAATAAGGGATAAGGACATTTTTTCAAAAATACCAAATCCAAAAAAGTACAGAAATGCCCCCAAATAACCCCAAACGACCCACCCGGTCTGGTTTAAACCGACAATGAACATATGCCGAAATAGGTATCGATTCGAAGGTCACGACCCCAACATCGCATCCACACGTCTAATAAGAGTTAAGGAGACTTTTTAGAGAATCCCAAACCCAAAAAAGTACAAGAATGCCCCTAAATATCCCAAAACTACCCACCCGGTCTGGTTTAAACAAAAAATGAACATATGTCGAAATAGGCATCGGTACAAAAGTCACGACCTCAACATCGCATCCACACGTCTAATAAGGGATATGGACACTTCTTAGAAAATACTAAACCAAAAAATATATAGAAATACGCCCAAATAACCCCTAACATCCCACCCGGTCGGGTTTAAATGGAAAATGAACATATGCCAAAATAGGCATCGATACGAAGGTCACGACTCTCAACATAGCATCCAAACGTTTAATAAGAGATAAGGACACTTTTTAGAAATTCCTTAACCCAAAAAAGTATAGAAATGCCCCCAAATAACCCCAAACGACCCACCCGGTCTGGTTTAAACCGAATATGAACACATGCCGAAATAGGTATCGATTCGAAGGTCACGACCCTCAACATCGTATCCACATGTCTAATAAGAGATAAGGACACTTTTTAGAGAATCCCAAACCCAAAAAAGTACAGAAACGCCCCTAAATAACACCTAACATCCCACCCGGTCTGGTTTAAACCGAAATGAACATATGCCGAAATAGGCATGGATACGAAGGTCACAACCCTCAACATTGCATCCACACGTTTAATAAGAGATACAGACACTTTTTAGAAAATCCCAAACCCAAAAAAGTACAGAGATGCCCCCAAATATCTCCAAACGACCCACACGGTCTGGTTCAGACCAGAAATGAACATATGTCTAAATAGGTATCGATTCGAAGGTCACGACTCCCAACACCACATCCACACGTCTAATAAGAGATAAGGACACTTTTTTGAAAATCCCAAGCCCAGAAAAGTACAGAAATGCCCCAAAATAACCCCAAACGACCCACCCGATCTAGTGTAAACTGAAAAATGAACATATGTCAAAATAAATATCAATTCGAAGGTCACGACCCTCTACATCGCATCCGAACGTCTAATAAGAGATAAGGACACTTTTTAGAAAATACCAAATGCAAAAAAATACAGAAATGCCCCCAAATAACCCCAAATTACCCACACGGTCTGGTTTAAACCAAAAATGAACATATGCCAAAATTGGTATCGATTCGAAGATCACGACCCTCAACATCGTATCTGCGTCTTATAAGAACTAGGGACACTTTTTAGAGAATCCCAAACCCAAAAAAATACAGATACGCCCCTAAATAACCAAAAACGACCCACCCGATCTGGTTTAAACCAAAAATGAACATATGCCGAAATAGGCATCAATACGAATGTCACGACCCTCAACATCGCATCCACAGATCTAATAAGGGATATTGACACTTTTTAGAAAATACCAAACAGAATAAAGTACAGAAATGCGCCCAAATAACCCCTAACATCCCACCCGGTCGGGTTTAAATCGAAAGTGAACATAGGCCGAAATAGGCATGGATACGAAGGTAACGACCCTCAACATCGCATCCACACGTTTTTTTTTTTTTTTTTTTTTTTTGATAGGTTTTATTTTTTTTTTGATAGGTCATCCACACGTTTAATAAGAGATACAGACACTTTTTAGAAAATCCCAAACCCAAAAAAGTACAGAGATGCCCCCAAATAACTCCAAACGACCCACACGGTCCGGTTCAGATCGAAAATGAACATATGTCTAAATACATATCGATACGAAGGTGACGACTCTCAACATCACATTCGCACGTCTAATAAGAGATGAGGATACTTTTTAGAGATTCCCAAACCCGGTCTGGATTAAACCGAAAATGAACTTATGTCGAAATAGGTATCGATTCAAAGGTCACGACCCTCAACATCGCATCCACATGTACAATAAAAGATAAGGACACTTTTTAGAAAATCCCAAACCCAAAAAAGTACAGAAATGCCCCCAAATAACCCCAAAAGAACCACCCGGTCAGGTTAAAACCGAAAATGAACATATGCCAAAATAGGTATAGATTCGAAGGTCACAATCCTCAACATCGTATCCACACGACTAATAAAAGATAAGGACACTTTTTAGAAAATCCCCAACCCAAAAACGTACAAAAATGCCCCCAAATAACTCGCAACACCCCACACGATCTGGTTCAAATCGAAAATGAACATATGTCAAAATACGTATCGATTCGAAGGTCACGACTCTCAACATCACTTCCACACGTCTAATAAGAGATAAGAACACCTTTTAGAGAATCCCAAACCCAAAAAAGTAAAGAAATACCCCCAAATAACCACAAACGACCCACCCGGTTCGATTGAAACCGAAAATGATCATTTGTCGAAATAGGTGTCGATTCAAAGGTCACGACCCTCAACATCGCATCCACACGTACAACAAGAGATAAGGAAACTTTTTATGAAATCCCAAATCCAAAAAAAGTACAGAAATGTCCCCAAATAACCCTAAACGAACCACCCGATCTGGTTTAAACCAAAAATGAACATATGCCGAAATAGATTTTGATTTGAAGGTCACGACCCTCAACATCGCATCCACACGTGTAATAAGAGATAAGGACACTTTTTAGAAATAACCAAACCCAAAAAAGTACAGAAATGCACCTAAATAACCCCAAACGACTGACCCGATCTGGTCTAAACCAAAAATGAACATATGCCAAAATGGGCATCGATTCGAAGGTCACGACCCTCAGCATCGCATCCTCACGTCTAATAAGTGATATGGACATTTTTTGGACAATACCAAACCCAAAAAAGTACAGAAATGCCCCTAAATAACCCCTCTCGATCCACCCGGTCTGGTTTAAACCGAAAATGAACATATGCCAAAATAGGAATCGATTCGAAGGTCTAGACCCTCAACATCGCATCCACACATCTAATAAGTGATAGGGACACTTTTTAGAAAATACCAAACCCAAAAAAGTACAGAAATGCCCCCAAATAACCTTAAACGACCCACCCGGTCTTGTTTAAACCGAAAATGAACATAGGTCAAAATAAATATCAATTCGAAGGTCACGGCCCTCTACATCGCATCCACACGTCTAATAAGAGTTAATGACACTTTTTAGAAAATCCCAAACCCAAAAAAGTACAGAAATGCCCCCATATAAACCCAAATGACTCACCCGGTCTGGTTTAAATCGAAAATGAACATATGCCAAATTAGGTATCGATTCGAAGGTCACGACCCTCAACATCGCATCCGAACGTCTAATAATAGATAAGGACACCTTTTATAAAATACCAAACGTAAAAAAGTACAGAAATGCCCCAAAATAACCCCAAACGACCCACCCGGTCTGGTTTAAACCGAATATGAACACATGCCGAAATAGGTATCGATTCGAAGGTCACGACCCTCAACATCGTATCCACATGTCTAATAAGAGATAAGGACACTTTTTAGAGAATCCCAAACCCAAAAAAGTACAGAAATGCCCCTAAATAACCCCAAACGACCCACCCGGTCTGGTTTAAACCGAAAATGAACATATGCCGAAATAGGCATCACTACGTAGATTACGACCCTCAACATCGTATCCACATGTTTAATAAGAAATACAGACACTTTTCAGAAAATCCCAAACCAAAAAAGTACAGAGATGCCCCCAAATAACTCCAAACGACCCACAGGATCTGGTTCAGACCGACAATGAACATATGTCGAAATAGGTATCGATTCAAAGGTCACGACGCTCAACATCGCATCCACACATACAATAAGAGATAAGGACACTTTTGAAAATACCAAACCCAAAAAAGTACAGAAATGCCCCCAAATAACCCCAAATAACCCACCCGGTCTGGTTAAACCGAAATCGATCGATGCGAAGGTCACGACCCTCAACATCGCATCCTCACGTCTAACAAGTGATATGGACACTTTTTGGAAAATACCAAACCCAAAAAAGTACAGAAATGCCCCCAAATAACCTTAAACGACCCACCCAGTCTGGTTGAAACCAAAAATTAACATATACTGAAATGGGTATCAATTCGAAGGTCACGACCCTCAACATCAAATCCACTAATAACAGATAAGGACACTTTCTAGATAATCCCAAGCCCAAAACAGTTTAGAAATTCCCCAAAATAACCCCTAACGACCCACCCGGTCTGGTTCAAAATGTAAGTAACATATGCCGAAATAGATATCGATTCGATGGTCACGAACCTCAACATCGCATTGACACATCTAATAAGAGATAAGGATACTTTTTAGAAAATACCAAACCCAAAAAAGTATGGAAATGCCCCCAAATAACCCCAAACGACCCACCCGGTCTGGGTTAAACAAAAAATGAATATTTGCCGAAATCGGCATCGATACGATGGTCACGACCCTAAACATCGCATCCACACGTTTAATTAGAGATAAGGACACTTTTTAGAAATTCCCAAACCCAAAAAAGTACTGAAATGCCCGAAAATAACTCCAAACGACCCACACGGTCTGGCTCAGACCGAAAATGAACATATGTCTACATACGTAACATTTTGAAGGCCACGACTCTTAAGAGATAAGGAGACTTTTTAGAGATTCCCAAACACAAAAAAGTACAGAAATGCTTCCAAATAACCACAAACGACCCACCCGGTCTGCTTTAAACCGAAAATGAACATATGTCGAAATAGGTATCGATTCGAAGGTCACGACCCTCGACATCGCATCCACATGTACAATAAGCGATAAGGACACTTTTTAGAAAATCCCAAACCCAAAAAAGTATAGAAATGCCCCCAAATAACCCCAAATGAACCACCCAGTTAGGTTTAAACTGAAAATGAACATATGCCAAATTAGGTATTGATTCAACGGTCATGATCCTCAACATCGCATCCACTCGACTAATAAGTGATAAGGATACTTTTTAGAAAATCCCAAACCCAAAAAAGTACAGAAATGCCCCTAAATAACTCCAAAAGACCCACACGGTCTGGTTCAGATCGAAAATGAACATATGTCTAAATATGTATCGATTCGAAGATCATGACTCTCAACATCACATCCACACGTCTAATAAGAGATAAGGACACTTTTCAGAGATTTTGAAACCCTAAAAAGTACCGAAATGCCTCCAAATAACCCCATACGACCAACCCGGTCTGGTTCAAATCGAAAATGAACATATGTTGAAATAGGTATCGATTCGAAGGTCACGACCGTCAACATCGCATCCACACGTACAATAAGAGATAAGCACACTTTTTAGAAAATCCCAAGCCCCAAAAAGTATAGAAATGCCCCCAAATAACCCCAAACAACCCACCCGGCCTGGTTCAAACCGAAAATGAACATATGCCAAAATTATTTTCGATTCGAAGGTAACGACCCTCAACATCACATCCACACGTCTAATAAGAGATAAGGACACTTTTTGAAAAATACCAAACCCAAAAAAGTACAGAAATACCCCCAAATAACCCCAAACGACCCACCCGGTCTGATTTAAATCGAAAATGAACATATGCCGAAATAGGTATCGATCCGAAGGTCAAGACCGTCAACATCGCATCTACATGTCTAATAAGAGATAAGCACACTTTTAAGAAAATACAAAAGCCAAAAAAGTATAAAAATGCCCCCAAATAACCCCAAACAACCGACCCGATCTGGTTTAAACCGAAAATGAACATATGCCAAAATGGGCATCGATTCAAAGGTCACGACCCTCAACAACGCATCCTCACGTCTAATAAGTGACATGGACACTTTTTGGAAAATACCGAAACCAAAAAAGTACAGAAATTCCCCTAAATAACCCCTCTCGAACCACCCGGTCTGGTTTAAACCGAAAATGAACATATGCCAAAATAGGAATCGATTCGAAGGTCCCGACCCTCAACATTGTATCCACACGTCTAATAAGTGATTTGGACACTTTTTTGAAAATACCAAACCCAAAAAAGTACAGAAATGCCCCCAAATAACCTTAAACGACCTGCCCAGTCTGGTTTAAATCGAAAATGAACATATGCCGAAATGGGTATCAATTTGAACGTCACGACCCACAACATCAAATCCACTTGTCTAATAAGAGATAAGCACACTTTTTAGATTATCCCAAGCCCAAAAAAGTTTAGAAATACCCCAAAATTACCCCTAACGACCCACCCGGTCTGGTTCAAAACAAAAATTAACATATGCCAAAATAGGTATCGATTCGATGGTCATGACCCTCAACATCGCATCCACACCTCTAATAAGAGATAAGGACACTTTTTACAAAATACCAACACCAAAAAAGAACAGAAATGCCCCCAAATAACCCCAAACGACCCACCCAATCTGGTTTAAACCGAAAATGAATATATGCCGAATTATGTATCGATTCGAAGGTCACGACCCTCAACATCGCATCCACATGTCTAACAAGAGATAAGGAGACTTTTTAGAAAATACCAAACCCAAAAAAGTACAAAAATGCCCCCAAATAACCCCAAACGACCCTCCCGGTCTGGTTTAAACCAAAAATGAACATAGGCCTAAATAGGTATTGATTCGAAGGTCACGACCCTCAACATCGTATCCTCACGTCTAATAAGAGATAAGGACACCTTTTAGAGAATCCCAAACCCAAAAAAGTACAGAAATGCCCTAAATAACCCCAAATGACCCACTTGGTTTGGTGCAAAACGAAAATTAACATATGCCGAAATAGGTATCGATTCGATGGTCACGACCCTCAACATCGCATCCACACATCTAATAAGAGAAAATGACACTTTTTAGAAAATATCAAACCCAAAAAAGTACAGAAATGCCCCTAAATAACCCTAAATGACCCACCCGGTCGGGTTCAAACCAAAAATTAACATATACCGAAATAGATATCGATTCGAAGGTCATGACCCTCAACATCGCATCCACATGTCTAATAAGTGATAAGGACACTTTTTGAAAAATGCCAATCCCAAAAAAGTACAAAAATGCCCCCAAATTACCCCAAACGAAGCACCCGGTATGGTTTAAAACAAAAATGAACACATGCCGAATTAGGTATCGATTCGAATGTCACGACCCTCAACATCGCATCCACGTGTCTAATAAGAGATACATACACTTTTTAGAAAATACCAAACCCAAAAGAGCACAGAAATGCCCCCAAATAACCCAAAATGACCCACCCGGTCTGGTTCAAACCGAAAATTAACATATGCCGAAATAGGTGTCGATTCGATGGTCACGACCCTCAACATCGCATCCACAAGTCTAATAAGAGATAAGGACACTTTTAAAAAATCCCAAACCCACAAAAGTACAGAAATGCACCCCCAATAACTCCAAACGACCCACACGGTTTGGTTCAGATCGAAAATGAATATATGTCTAAATACGTATCGATTCGAAGGTCACAACTCTCAACATCACATCCACACGTCTAATAAGAGATAAGGACACCTTGTAGAGATTCCCAAACCCAAAAAAGTACAGAAATGCCCCCAAATAACCTCTAATGACCCACCCGATCTGGTTTAAACTGAAAATGAACATATGCCAAAATGGGCATCGATTTGAAGGTCTCAACCCTCAAAATCGCATCCTCATGTCTAATAAGTGATATGGACACTTTTTGGAAAATACCAAACCCAAAAGAGTACAGAAATGCCCCTAAATAAGCCCTCTCGATCCACCCGGTCTGGTTTAAGCCGAAAATGAACATATGCCAGAATAGGAATCAATTCGAAGGTCACGACCCTCAACATCGCATCCACACGTCTAATAAGTGATATGGACACTTTTTAGAAAATACCAAACCCAAAAATATACAGAAATGCCCCCAAATAACCTTAAACGACCCACCCGGTCTGGTTTAAACCGAAAATGAACATACGCCAAAATAGTTATCGATTCGAAGGTCACGACCCTCAACATCGCATCTACATGTCTAATAAGAGATTAGAACACTTTTTAGAGAATCCAAAACCCATAAAAGTACTGAAATGCCCCCAAATAACTCCGAACAACCCACACGGTCTGGTTCAGACCGAAAATGAACATATATTTAAATACGGTATCGATTCGCAGGTCACGATCCTCAACATCGCATCCACACGACCAATAAGTGATAAGGGCACTTTTTAGAAAATCCCAAACCCAAAAAAGTACAGAAATGCCCCCAAATAACTCCAAAAGACCCACACGGTTTGGCCCAGACTGGAAATGAACATATGTCCAAATACGTATCGATTCGAAGGTCACGACTCTCAACATCACATCCACACGTCTAATAAGAGATAAGGACACGTTTTAGAGATTCCCAAACACAAAAAAGTACAAGGATGACCCCAAATTACCCCAAACGACCCACCCGGTCTGGTTCAAACCGAAAATGAACATATGTCGAAATAGGTATCGTTTCAAAGGTCACAACCGTCAACATCGCATCTACACGTACAATAAGAGATAAGGACACTTTTTAACAAATCCCAAGCCCCAAAAAGTATAGAAATGCCCCCAAATAACCCCAAATGACCCACCCAGTCTGGTTCAAACCGAAAATGAACATTTGCCGAAATTGACTTCGATTCGAAGGTAACGATCCTCAATATCGCATCGACACGTCTAATAAGAGATAAGGACACTTTTAAGAAACTACCAAACCCAAAAAAGTACATAAATGCCCCTAAATAACCCAAAATGACCGACCCGATCTGGTTTAAACCAAAAATGAACATATGCCAAAATTTGCATCGATTCGAAGGTCACGACCCTCAACAATGCATCCTCACGTCTAATAAGTGATGTGGACACTTTTTGGAAAATACCAAACCCAAAAAAGTATAGAAATGCCCCTAAATAACCTCTCTCGATCCACCCGCTCTGGTTTAAACCGAAAGTGAACATATGCCAAAATAGGAATCGATTCGAAGGTCACGACCCTCAACATCGCATTCACACGTCTAATAAGAGATTTGGACACTTTTTAGAAAATATCAAACCCAAAAAAGCATAGAAATGCCCCCAAATAACCTTAAACGACCCACTCGGTCTGGTTTAAATCGAAAATGAACATATGCCGAAATGGGTATCGATTCAAAGGTCACGACCCTAAACATCAAATCTACACGTCCAATAAGAGATAAGGATACTTTTTAGATAATCCCAAGCCCAAAAAAGTTTAGAAATGCCCCAAAATAACCCCAAACGACCCACCCGGTCTAGTTCAAAACGAAAATTAACATATGCCGAAATAGGTATCGATTCGATAATCACAACCCTCAACATCGCATACACACATCTAATAAGAGATAAGGACACTTTTTAGAAAATACCAAACCCAAAAAAGTGCAGAAATGCCCCCAAATAACCCCTCTGGTTCAAACCGAAAATTAACCTATGCCGAAATAGGTATCGATTCGATGGTCACGACCCTCAACCTCGCATCCACACGTCTAATAAGAGATAAGGACACTCTTTAGAAAATACCAAACCCAAAAAAGTACAAAAATGCCCCCAAATAACCCTAAACGACCCACCCGGTCTAGTTTAAATCGAAAATGAACATTTGCCAAAATAAGTATCGATTCGAAGGTCACGACCCTCAACATCCACATGTCTAATAAGAAATAAGGACACTTTTTGGAAAATACGAACCCCAAAAAAGTACAAAAATGACCCCAAATTACCCCAAACGACCTACCCCATATGGTTTAAAGCAAAAATGAACATATGCCGGAATATGTATCGATTCGAATGTCACGACCCTCAACATCGCATGGGTCTTCCTAGACCAAACTCTGTTGTGTACTGTTGTGTTATACATATTATGCACTTTATTAAACTAATTTTTTGGAAGATTTTTTATTATCTTGATTGAAATTTATGAACCTAGTTAGGCTAATTAAGATGAATGTTTTAATTCTAATTACTATCATTAGGCTAGATGATTATGTACATTATGCATCCTAGTTAAGCTAATTAATGGATTTTACCTAAATTAGAAAGCCTAACTCTATAGTCAAAAAACATGGCTGACTGTAAAAAAGAAAATCAAGTTTAATTATATCATGGAGAAGGACAATAATTGATAAGCAAAACAGCTCATAGGCCAAAATAGCCAAAATTAAGGAAATGCCACTAAAGGGCCAAAATATGTACAAAGGCATGAAATCATATTTAAATGCTGTAAATAAGCAAAACATGATTAAATAACATTAACATCATGCATTTGGATCATCAAGAGCACATGAAATGGCAAGGAAATGTGGGGTGGTAAAAATTACCAAAATGCCCCTGTTATGGCAAACATGTAGAAAATGCATGATAATTCATGAAAATGCTGACTTATGCTTACAACATGTTTATTAAATGTTAAAACATGCGACAAAAGTAACAGGAGCCTTTCCGGGGTCCTAAGCAAGGTTTGGTCACAAAATGACCAAAATGCCCCTAAGGGCAAAATAACAAAAGTGTCAAAAGACACTTAGAATCATTGTAGGCATCGAAAGTGATGTTAAACATTCTAAAATGACTGAACACACCAAATGATATTTCCACAATGATAGCCTAGGACCACGTTTGGTAAATTACCAAAATGCCCCTAGAGGGCGCAAATGACTTTGTATGCATATCTATCGAGCATGATGGTCACGTATGCATATGACAACATCCTAAACCATTCTAAAACAGCATGTCATGCATAAAAACATTTTTTCCTATTTTTGCCAAAATTTTTCATTATAATTAGAAAAATGACATTTATACCCCTAAATGAGGTGGGAAATGTATAAAAACTATCAAACATGCATGTCAGTGGATAATGATTCCATAAAATCAAGCATGATGAAATATGCATTCCATAATTTTTTTGTGAATTTTTATGCATTTCTACTATTTTTTATATTTTCTGAAATGCTAAAAAAGAAGGGAAAACAAAGAAAAATACAAAATCCCCATCATAGATCCCAATTGGATCAAACCAGAGCCCATTCCCACTAATCAAAACATGATCTTTAATATGGTCATAACACTTTTGTCCAAATACCCACCCACATGTTCAGATTTTACATAATCCGAAATCCTTTACAGGGGCAAAAATGTCACAAAAAAAATGATTTAGAGATTGAGAAAATTAATCAATGTCAAACATAGTGACAAGCATCATCCCTGAAAATTTCATATTTTTATCACTCTTGAATTATTTTTAAAATTTTTATAACTGAAAAACAACCGTTGTTGTAAAGAAAATCAAAACAAATACTTAGAAATAAGTAAAAAATATGGAAAAATACCCTTGAAGCGTGGAAGTGCCTGGGCTCAGCTTGAGTAACCTTTTTTTGACCGTAAGTATCGCTGAAAACCTCCAAAAGCCGCTCCAAGTGTGGTTGCTCCGAATGGCAAGAGTGGTGAAGAAGGGGTATTTACGGAATTTTATATCAGTAATGGAGCATAACCTATGGATAAGAAAACCCATGGATGGAAAGAGGGGATCAAGGACTACGTGAAGGTAATTTTTCACTAATTTTCCTCCGTCCTAACCTTTCTAAAACACATCCTATTTATAGGAAAAAAAGTGTTCGAGGAAATGACTGAATGAGCCCTGGGGCATTGAAGGCAGGGGACAAGAGGCTGGTGAGCAGCTGGGGCTGGCAGGTGCAAGGGGCTGGGCGCACATGGGCTTGACTTGTGCATACCTAGGCCTGCTGGGCAGCCTAGGCCGGTGCAGCCAAGACTTTGGCAACCAAGTGGGCATGGGGCCATGCCCATGTGTGGGGAATGGTGGGCCTTGTGGCCTGCCGACAAGCCCAGCCGGGCTGGGTCAGGCCGGATTGGTCCGGATCGGGTTAACCCGGTCTGACTCGGTTCAGTAAACTTTTTTTATATTTTTATATAAACCTTTTAAAGATTCCATTTTAAAGGGTCCACATTCAAACATCAATATCTTTTGATCCAGTTGGCCGTTTTTTGCACGCCACATATCGACGTGAAGGTCGCAACATGTACTTTCCATCTGTGTGGATGATGTAGCCAGATTTTGGCTAAAAGTGGCACGGATACCAAAGAAAGCACATAAATGGTGTTTCACACCGATCAAGGTCCAAATGATACCGGAATTACATGAAATTTTACGTGTAAGCACAAAATGACCAAATAAAGTTATCCAAATGGTTTTAGGTCATATCAGGTGGCTCGGGTACCAAGAACCATGTCAGGGGCAAAATGGTCATTTTTATAAAAGTTATCCAATTTGGCCGAAACTTTACGTGAAAGCTTAATATGACCAAATGAGGTCATCCAAAGTGTTTCAGACTAAATGGGGTGGTCCAGATACCGAGAACCGTGACAGGGGCAAAACGGTCATTTTCATGAAAGGTGTTGGATTTGGGTGAAACTTCAAATGTGAACTTAAAATGGTTAAATACGGCTATGTTAGGGGTTTAGGCTCTATTTGGGACAGTTGGTTACAAAAGGTGGGGTAGGGGTAATTTGGTAATTCTTGCCATTCAGTCACCACACAAGTTACGAACTTTACCATCATTGCCAGGACACACTTCCAAGGTGTCAAAATGTGGTGTCTACAGAATGCCCCCATTTGACTGAGGGCATGTAGTGGACGAAAGTCAAATGAATGACTTCGCATTTTGTCACAGGGGAGCGAAAATACAACCTACACCTTGCTCAAGGATGCAAGCGTTAAAATGAAAATCCAGAAAACGAAAGCCCCCTCGGCAAACAAATTCCAAGAATTTCAAAAAGAGAAAAAGAAGCAAAGTAGACCGGAAAAGAAGTCGTTAAAGATAATCAATATGAGATAACCAATAACCCAAATAGGCGGTTACCCGATTGAAAACCCGATAAATCCCTCAACTATTCTCAACATCTGGCAAATCTTGCTTAATTTAAAGGAAGGAGGTCAGATACTTACCTCAATTTCCAAAAGAATAATGCCTGATGAAGTAGAATCTTACAACTCTTACGCCAAGAAAAATGAGTACGAAAGTTCCAAACTGCGATCAACTGCACCATTTGACCCTTGCGGGCTAAAAACTTTGTTATCCAGGGACTAAATACCCGGAGGGTTAAATACCTCGTTGTTTTGGGACTAAATACCCAGAGGGTTAACTGCCTCGTCGTTCTGGGACTAAATACCCTGAGGGTTTAATACCTCGTTATGAAAGTTCAAGGTAAAATGCTATTTTTATTTATTTTTTTTTTTTTTTGCAACCTCATGGCTTTAAACCAAAGGATCTATGGGTAGTCGTATGAATTTGAACCAAATGATCCGGGGGTAGCCGCGTGATGTTGAACCAAAGGATCTGGGGGTGCAAATAGTCCATATTGGCAACGGTGTACAGCTTTGAACCTGAGGATTTCTCAAATAGAGGTGCAGATAGTCCATGTTGGCAGCGGTGTACAGCTTTGAACCTGAGGATTTCTTAGCGAGGTGCGGATAGTCCATGTTGGCAGCGGCGTACAGCTTTGAACCTGAGGATTTCTCAACGGATAGTCCATGTTGGCGTGTATAGTCCATGAGATTTCTCACGCGGATAGTCCATGTTGGCTTTGAACACGAGGATTTCTCAACAAATGTGGGTCCATGTTGGCAGCGGTGTATAGCTTTGATGTTGAGGATTTCTCAACAAATGTGTGGATTATCCATCTTGGCAGCGGTGTATAGCTTTGAACCTGAGGATTTCTCAATAGATGTGTAGATAGTCCATGTTGGCAACGGTGTACAGCTTTGAACCTGAGGATTTCTCAACAGAGGTGCGGATAGTCCATGTTGGCAGCGGTGTACAGCTTTGAACCTAAGGATTTCTCAATAGAGGTGCGGATAATCCATGTTGGCAGCGGTGTATAGCTTTGAACCTGAGGATTTCTCAACAAATGTGTGGATTATCCATCTTGGCAGCGGTGTACAGCTTTGAACCTGATGGAAGTGGAATCTTACAGTTCCTTCGCCTTGTTAATTAACAACTGGGGGATGAAGCCTCCAAACCACGATCACCTGTACTGTTAGAACTTGGCCTAACGCGGCCTACAAATCATGTGGAAGATGAAAATTGGGCTGGAATCGAGGAACTCTAATCACTTGCATTCTCCTTCCATCTAAGGAAGAGGACCACGACGCTCCAATGGGTCGAGTCTATAAGGCTGCCACTCTAAAGGGTCACCTATTAGTTGATACACTACTGGCACCTATTGGTTGACACTCTACTGGGTCATGAAAACAGATTGACACTCTATCGGGTCAATATAGGGTTGACCTCCTAACGGGTTAGGGAAGCAGATTGACTCTCTACCGGGTCAAGAGATGGATTGACGCACTACCGGGTCATTAATGAATTGACGCTCTACCAGGTCAAGACGTGGGTTGACACACTACCGGGTCCAGACATGGGTTGACACATTACTGGGTCAAAAGATGGATTGACGCACTACTGGGTCAAGAGATGTGTGACACTCTACTGGGTCACAAATGAATTGACGCTCTACCGGGTCAAGAGATGGATCGACGCACTACCGGGTCAAGAGATATGTGACACTCTACTGGGTCACGAATGAATTGACGCTCTACCGGGTCAAGACACGGGTTGACGCACTATTGGGTCAAAAGATGGGTCATTAATGAATTGACGCTCTACCAGGTCAAGACGTGGGTTGACACACTACCGGGTCCAGACATGGGTTGACACACTATTGGGTCAAAAGATGGGTTGACGCACTACCGGGTTAAGAGATGTGTGACACTCTACTGGGTCACGAATGAATTGACGCTCTACCGGGTCAAGACACGGGTTGACGCACTACTGGGTCAAAAGCTGTGTGACACTCTATTGGGTCAAGAGATGGATTGACACTCTATTGGGTCAAGATACAGGTGTAAACATAATTCACATGTAAATTGGACTCTTTAAACATCATGCCAAGTTAAATTAAATTGGGAATAAGTACAGATGCAAGCATGGAATATATACAAATGCAATCAACATGCAAAACTATTAAATTAAACATGGAATAAACACAAATGCAATCAACATGTAGGCATGAAATAGATGCAGATTAGGGTAAATGACCACAATTAATAGTTAATTTACAGACATGGTCTAACAACATGTTCATGCAGGAGAGTGTAATCCGTCACCAGGGAACTAGGATTGGAGAAACAAGAAGGAAACCCATCAATGAGTATTACCCCAGATCAAACTGCCTCCGACCCACTCAACATAGATTCAGGAAAATTCCAACTCCCCAGTTTTGCTATGAAATATGCCAATTTTTTTCATCAATTCCTCTATGGGGTGTAAAAACATGATTTTATTTGGAGTCCCTTGATTTAGATTGAACCAACAATTGAAGTAGGGAGACATGTGTGAGTCATCCGCAGTACTCTGCCACAACCATTTGTCCAAAACATGCAGTACTTGGTTCTCTAACGGTCACCAATGATGATCTCATCTGATTGCCCCAGTCAATTCCCCACCTCACAGTGATCCACTACATAGGGGTGAAACCAACCACAACATGTTGTGATCTTTTTGTTGGAATACTCTCCTTTCGTTCCTGTTGACATTCAAGGGCGATCTGTTTATGTTGTTTTCATCAAAAGACAATATGCTATGTCTGGACCCACTCAAGCCTAAAATGACTATAGGATACACTTTTGTAAGATATAGCAGAAAGGTCTGATGGGTCTACCATGGATGGAGAGACTAACAAGAATGGTGAGCTCCTGAGAAAAATCGCACCATTAGAAAGAAATCAGCCATTTAAAGGAAAAAGGATGGCGTGATTGCAAGAGCAAACCCGTCAACTCTAGAGGTGGATAAAACTCTTTGGGAATTCCGCTAATGAAGTGAGTGGTGGAAAGAGCTCAACTAAGATTGTGAGAGGATTAGATGATAAAAATAGCGACAAATTTATCGTTCCCTTAAAACATGAGAGTTGGTAAGGAAATTCTTATGAAGCCCTAAAATGATGGGTAATGAAGGTTGGTATGACCGAGCTTGAAAGCTGCCTACGTATCCCAAGTTGGGAATCAGGTCGAACGTAGTTCATGCCTAATGATGGTTAAAAAAAAGAGGTTTAATGGAAAGATGTGATGAGTGGTGTGACCAAGCTTGAAAGCCGCCTACGTATCCCAAGTTGGGAATCAGGTCGAACGTAGTTCATGCCTGATGATGTGTTGGTGTCAAAGCCTTGATAATTAAGTTCCATCATAGCTGGGTGAGCTCGAAGCTGTCGAAGAAAAATTCACCGTATCTAGCCTAGGAGGACTTAGCAGGTTATAATGGAGCTTTGGACTTGGTTGCAAAAGATGGTAATAGCTCAAATATGCCCCTAGGGTCTAACTAGAATTTGATAATTTTGGCTCCAACAAGTTAACTAAAAACTTAGCATTTCTAGCCCCAAAGGTTTAATCAAGAAGTTTCTAACCCTGTGATTTGTTGAATAGATTGGTAATTTTGCCTCAAAGGCTTAATTGAGAAGATTGGAAACTTTTGCCCCATGGTTACTTGCAAGATCTTTCCCAACGTCACTTGAACCGATGCATCTCATTGATCTTTGATTCTGTCTTCTTTTTTTCTTTTTTTTTTCCTTTTTTACATTTTTTTTTTTGAGATTGCACCGGCTTGGGTTTTGAAAATCTTTTCTTTTCTCATTCCTGGGGGCCTCATTGCCTTTGTGACGTTAGGTTTCAACACAGAGATTTCTCCTAATCAGACCCTAGAAGATATGGGGACATGCTACAAGTAGGAGGGTATTTGGATAATGGGTTGTAGGTAAGCTGAGATGAGCTTTCAAAAAAAATGCCAAGGCACAACAGGGGAACTAGCGGATTCAAATGTTTCTGGATTCTTTGGGAAAGCAAGCGGCCGAAGATGGCCTCCCTTAATAGGTTCAATGCGGTGAAATCCCTTCTAAGCTCCACTCTCGTTGGAAGGGGATCAGATGTATGGAAAGCTCAAGATCATTTATTATCAATACTTTGACACCCAAAATGGACAATGAATGGTTGATGAGTTTTTTTTTTCTTTTTTATTCAGGAAAGCTAGGCAACGGGTCGTCGCAAGATTCATCATTAAAAGATAGGAAATAGGGGAAGAATAAACAATATACTCAAGAGAAGCTATTTTATTGAAAGCTGAAAAGGTAATATCAGACACAAACTCACTAGGACTGACACAACACCAAGAAGGAAAGGTAACATCTTTCATAGGTGGAAAACATAGAGAAAAAGAAAGAACAACAACACGACTGCCTACAACACTAACGAACTTGGGCCCAGACATGGCCAAAACATTCAGGTAAGGAAAGCAACCCCATGGGATGAACAGAATCATCTAGGAAACTTCAATTGATAAAGACACCTACAGTAGGGTGGATCAACAGATGTGTGGTGAGAAACTGTTTCCTCCATCTCCAGCAACTTCTGTGTCAAAAAGCTAATGATGTCCAAAACCTTCAAACGCCCTTGTTGGGCCTGACATTGCTCCTTAAGAGAACTACTTATCTTGCTTCGAACGGAGTTCAAACTTCTTCGCATTCAACAAGTCTTGCACTGCATGTCGGAGATTGGTACAATTGTCGGTTGCATGACCCTTCTGATTGTGGTAATGGCAGAATAAGTTTGGGTCATACCACTTCGGTTTTGGATCCAAAAGAGGAATGGGCTCCGCCTTCTCAATCAAACTGGCTTCGAGCAAACTGCTAAAGAGTGTCCCCAAGGGCATTCCCAGATTCGTAAATTGCCTTCTAGGATGACGGGGAGGACGAGTAATGTTTTGCCCCCATTGTACGTGGTGATGGTCTTAGGGATGAGGCTGGAGACGAGGGAGCGACAACTGCCATTGTGTTAACTCCTGGAATTCCTGGCTGAGGGGTTCTCGAGCTACTGCTAGCTTTTGGCAAACCTATTTGATATCTGCTATCTTGTGGGAGATTTTCATCATTGATTGGATCTTCAACCTGCTGGCCAGCAACGATCAAGCTATCAAAAGTGGTGATGCCTTACCCAAATATGTATGTGCGGTATGGATGTCGCAACCCCTTCATAAGTATGCCGACCCGCTTTCGCTCACTGGGTCGATCCCACATCTGAGCTGCTTTGTCACAAAACCTTTTCAGGTAGCTAGTGAACCCTTCGTCAGAAAGTTACCTTGTTGTCTCTAACTCTCGACGAATTAGTTCCACCTCAGTATTGTAGGAACACTGGTGGGAGAAAGCCTTCATCATATCTTCCCAAGTATGGATTGAAGATGGATCTAGAGCCATTAACCAACGATGAGCAACACCGGTCAATGAAAACTGAAAAGCTTGCCCCAACTGTTCATCTGTGAAACCTCGGGACTTCAGCTGGCCAATGAAAGACCTCAAGTGGGTACGAGGATCTCCTCTACCATCAAACTTATCAGATTTCCACTTGAACTTATCAGGGAGTATAGCATTGGGGAAAAATCATAATCCATCAGTGCCAATGATTTGATCTTCAACTCCTTTCAGATTTTGGATTGTGCGCTCTAGCTGATAAAACTTATCTTCCCAAGTCTTACCTTGTTGACTCTGATGTGTTTGTCGGGTAGGAGTGGAATAGATTACAACTTGGTCCTCGTCATCAACTGCCAAGGTTGGAGGAGTAGACCGATACGGGGAGAATCCAAGAGGATAAAGAGGGTTTGATTGTATAGGAGCATTTGGTGTATGCTCAGGATTCTCTTGTATCCTCATAGTGGCCATCATGTTGACCATCATCTGTTCCAATTTGACCATTAATCTATTCTCCATCGTCTCCCAACTGGACGAGGGATCACCATGCTCACTCATTCTGCTTGAACAGTTGGAACTTTCTGAACTCTCTGATGCGACACTTGACGGAGGCAAAGAAGGAACTTTAACAAGTCTACCGGTTGTGGAATCCCTAACCCAGGGCTCTCTTTCATGAGAAATGGTACCTCGAATGAGTGGGAAAGGTTGAAAGAGTGGAATTTCAGTGAGACCCTCCCCCTAGATTTGAAATAGTGCCTTGAAAAAAGACGAAGTGATGAGATGGTAACAGATAGACTCTCTTTCTGAACATGACTATAGATAGTAAGCATGCACAACGAGATTTGAACACACAAAAGTTAGTCCAAAAGAGAGTGCCACCAACTCAAAGGCATATTGGAGAAAAGTGCACTCAAATTGGGTGAACTCTCTCATGATAAATCAGTCAAGGTGGCCTAAACAAGAATTTCCATGCAGGCAAAACTACCTTGAGACAGTCACCAAAGACCATATGGACCATATGGTGGATAAATTTGGATCTTCCCCTAATACCAGGACAAAAATCTAAAACCTTTACTAGGTTGAGATCTACTACCAGGTTGAGATCTACGCCACATTGGATTGATTATCGAGGAGTAGGCATCACCCTATAGTTCCAATCTTGTGGTGTGGACGTAAAAACCAACACTGATGTAGTTATAAACACTTGCGCCCTAATGTTAAAGTCAAATCCTTATTCATCTGTCAATAGATGGGAGACTGAAACTCGTAGGATTGGCTATAAAGGAATTCCGGAATGGACCGCAGACAAAGTATAGTCAATTGTGGCGCTCCTACGCATTGGGTCTATGTTCAATACATGATGCAAGCATAGGGTAGGCTATAGGACAGAAAAGGTCACCCTTGACAGAACTGATATACCTATGGCTCGTATGTGCGAAGCGAGTCGAGGGTACGTGGTTCCTTTGATATACCAAAGGTACGATATCAAGGGCTGTGGCTTCGCCGCGGATTACCCATGACTACACATGGGTTCCAATGACTAACCACAAGGTTGAGTGATTCCATGCAATGAGTGTGTGCACGAATGTGATGTAGGAAGTGGCTATTATCCGACCTCAGAGTACTTAGTATGATGTGCCCCACCTCCCCGGGGGTAGAGGCACAACAAGGAATACCCTCGTCGTTTGATTTCACTCCGAGCACGATGCATGATGCAGTTAGTACAATCACAATATATACAAACAATTATGTATAACACAATAAGTATACAACAAAGAGTGGTCAATCAGAAGTCTGAGAATCCCCAGCGGAGTCGCCACTGTAGGTGCAGCTGACGGAGGGTCGCTAAGCGCGCACCCGGGGGGAAGAAGGAAAATGGGAAAATGGGAATCGCCACCTAGATTTAGGGTCTAGGACCCATGAATGGTGCCCCTCCTTCGCAGAAAGGACGCTAAATTAACTCCAATGACTCAATGGATGGTCTGCCCCAGATCTCTGGGTAAGTGTCAAGTTACGGGCTGGGAAGGTGTTAGGCACCCAGCAACCGTCCGGCCGACGACCGGTCTTCCTAGACCAAACTCTGTTGTGTATTGTTGTGTTATACATATTATGCACTTAATTAAACTAATTTTTTTGAAGATTTTTTATTATCTTGATTGAAATTTATGAACCTAGTTAGGCTAATTAAGATTAATGTTTTAATCCTAATTACTATCATTAGGTTAGATGATTATGTACATTATGCATCCTAGTTAAGCTAATTATTGGATTTTACCTAAATTAGAAAGCCTAACTCTATGGTCAAAAAATAAGGCTGACTGTAAAAAAGAAAACCAAGTTTAATTATATCATGGAGAAGGACAATCATTGATAAGCAAAACAGCTCATAGGCCAAAAGAGCCAAAATTCTGAAAATGCCACTAAAGGGCCAAAATATGTACAAAGGCATGAAATCATATTTAAATGCTGTAAATAAGCAAAACATGATTAAATAACATTAACATCATGCATTTGGATCATCAAGAGCACATGAAATGGCAAGGAAATGTGGGGTGGTAAAAATTACCAAAATGCCCCTGTTATGGCAAACATGTAGAAAATGCATGATAATTCATGAAAATGCTGACTTATGCTTACAACATGTTTATTAAATGTTAAAACATGCGGCAAAAGTAACAGGAGCCTTTCCGGGGTCCTAAGCAAGGTTTGGTCACAAAATGACCAAAATGCCCCTAAGGGCAAAATAGCAAAAGTGTCAAAAGACACTTAGAATCATTGTAGGCATCGAAAGTGAAGTTAAACATCCTAAAATGACTGAACACACCAAATGATATTTCCACAATGATAACCTAGGCCCACGTTTGGTAAATTACCAAAATGCCCCTAGAGGGCGCAAATGACTTTGTATGCATATCTATCAAGCATGATGGTCACGTATGCATATGAAAACATCCTAAACCATTCTAAAACAGCATGTCATGCATAAAAACATTTTTTCCTATTTTTCCAAAATTTTTCATTATAATTAGAAAAATGACATTTATACCCCTAAATGAGGTGGGAAATGTATAAAAACTATCAAACATGCATGCCAGTGGATAATGATTCCATAAAATCAAGCATGATGAAATATGCATTCCATAATTTTTTTGTGAATTTTTATGCATTTCTATTATTTTTTATATTTTCTGAAATGCTAAAAAAGAAGGGAAAACAAAGAAAAATACAAAATCCCCATCATAGATCCCAATTGGATCAAACCAGAGCCCATTCCCACTAATCAAAACATGATCTTTAACATGGTCATAACACTTTTGTCCAAATACCCACCCACATGTTCAGATTTTACATAATCCGAAATCCTTTACAGGGGCAAAACTATCACAAAAAAAAATGATTTGGAGATTGAGAAAATTAATCAATGTCAAACATAGTGACAAGCATCATCCCTGAAAATTTCATATTTTTATCACTCTTGAATTATTTTTAACATTTTTATAACTGAAAAACAACCTTTGTTGTAAAGAAAATCAAAACAAATACTTAGAAATAAGTAAAAAATATGGAAAAATACCCTTGAAGCGTGGAAGTGCCTGGGGTCAGCTTGAGTAACCTTTTTTTGACCGTAAGTATCGTCGGAAACCTCCAAAAGCCGCTCCAAGTGTGGTTGCTCCAAAATGGCAAGAGTGGTGAAGAAGGGGTATTTACGGAATTTTATATCAGTAATGGAGCATAATCTATGGATAAGAAAACCATGGATGGAAAGAGGGGATCAAGGACTACGTGAAGGTAATTTTTTACTAATTTTCCTCCGTCCTAACCTCTCTAAAACACATCCTATTTATAGGAAAAAAAGTGTTCGAGGAAATGACTGAATGAGCCCTGGGGCATTGAAGGCAGGGGACAAGAGGCTGGTGAGCAGCTGGGGCTGGCAGGTGCAAGGGGCTGGGCGCACATGGGCTTGACTTGTGCATACCTAGGCCTGCTGGGCAGCCTAGGCCGGTGCAGCCAAGACTTTGGCAACCAAGTGGGCATGGGGCCATGCCCATGTGTGGGGAATGGTGGGCCTTGTGGCCTGCCAACAGGCCCAGCCGGGCTGGGTCAGGCCGGGTTGGTCCGGGTCGGGTTAACCCGGTCTGACTCGGTTCAGTAAACTTTTTTTATATTTTTATATAAACCTTTTAAAGATTCCATTTTAAAGGGTCCACATTCAAACATCAATATCTTTTGATCCAGATGGCCGTTTTTTGCACGCCACATATCGACGTGAAGGTCGCAACACGTACTTTCCATTTGTGTGGCTGATGTAGCCAGATTTTGACTAAAAGTGGCACGGATACCAAAGAAAGCACATAAATGGTGTTTCACACCGATCAAGGTCCAAATGATACCGGAATTACATGAAATTTTACGTGTAAGCACAAAATGACCAAATAAAGTTATCCAAATGGTTTTAGGTCATATCAGGTGGCTCGGGTACTAAGAACCATGTTAGGGGCAAAACGATCATTTTTATAAAAGTTATCTGATTTGGCCGAAACTTTACGTGAAAGCTCAATATGACCAAATGAGGTCATCCAAAGTGTTTCAGAATAAATGGGGTGGTCCAGATACCGGGAACCGTGACAGGGGCAAAACGGTCATTTTCATGAAAGTTGTTGGATTTGGGTGAAACTTCAAATGTGAACTTAAAATGGTTAAATACGGCTATGTTAGGGGTTTAGGCTCTATTTGGGACAGTTGGTTACAAAAGGTGGGGTAGGGGTAATTTGGTAATTCTTGCCATTCAGTCACCACACAAATTACGAACTTTACCATCATTGCCAGGACACACTTCCAAGGTGTCAAAATGTGGTGTCTACACATCCACATGTCTAATAAGAGATACAGACACTTTTTAGAAAATACCAAACCCAAAAAAGTACAGAAATGCCCCAAAATAACCCCAAACGACTCACCCGCTCTGGTTTAAACAAAAAATGAACATATGTCGAAATAGGTTTCGATTCAAAGGACACGACCCTCAACATTGCATCCACACATACAATAAAAGATAAAGACACTTTTTAGAAAATCCCAAACCCAAAAAAGTACGAAAATGCCCCCAAATAACCCCAAACGAACCACCCGATCAGGTTAAAACCGAAAATGAACATATGCCAAAATAGGTATCGATTTGAAGGTCACGATCCTCAACATCACATCCACGTGTCTAATAAGAGATAAGAACACTTTTTAGAAAATCCCAAGCCTAAAAAAGTACAGAAATACCCTCAAATAATCCCAAATGACCGACCCGATCTGGTTTAAATCAAAAATTAACATATGCCAAAATGGGCATCGATTCGAAGGTCACGACCCTCAAAATTGCATCCTCACATCTAATAAGTGATATTGACAATTTGTGGAAAATACCAAACCCAAAAGAGTACAGAAATGCCCCTAAATAACCCCTCTCGATCCACCCGGTCTGGTTTAAACCGAAAATGAACATATGCCAAAATAGGAATCGATTAACCTTAACGAAGGTCAAAATCAACATATCGAAATAGGTATCCTCAATGTTGCATCCACATGTCTAATAAGAGATAGGGACACTTTCTAGAAAATACCAAACTCAGAAAAGTACAGAAATGCCCCCAAATAACCCCAAACGACCCACCCGGTCTGGTTTAAACTAAAAATCAACATATGCCGAAATAGGTATCGATTCGAAGGTCACGACCCTCAACATCGCATCCACACATCTAATAAGAGATAATGACACTTTTTAGAAAATACCAATCCCAAAAAAGTACGGAAATGCCCCTAAATAACCCCAAACGACCCACCCAGTTTAGTTTAAACTGAAAATCAACATATGCCGAAATAGGTATCGATTCGAAAGTCACGACCCTCAACATCGCATCCACACGTCTAATAAGAGATAAGGACACTTTCTAGAAAACACCAAACCCAAAAAGGTACAGAAATGCCCCCAAATAACCCCAAACGACCCACTTGGTCTGATTTAAATAAAAAATGAACATACGCCGAAATAGGTATCGATTCGAAGGTCAAGACCGTCAACATCGCATCCACATGTCTAATAAGAGATAAGCACACTTTTAAGAAAATACGAAACCCAAAAAAGTATAAAAATGTCCCCAAATAACCCCAAACGACCTACCCGGTCTGGTTTGAACAGAAAATGAACATATGCAGAATTAGGTGTTGATTCGAAGGTCACGACCTTCAACATTGCATCCACAAGTCTAATAAGAGATAAGGACAATTTTTAGAAAATACCAAACCCAAAAAAGTACAGAAATGCCGCCAAATAACCCCAAATGACCGACCCGATCTGGTTTAAACCGAAAATGAACATATGCCAAAATTGGCATCGATTCGAAGGTCACAACCATCAACATCGCATCCTCACGTCTAATAAGTGACATCGACACTTTTTGGAAAATACCAAACCCAAAAACATCACGTACACGTATTGAACAACCCCTAAATAATCCCTCTCGATCCACCTTAGTCGAATCCCAAGGTTTAAATCGAAAATGAACATAAGCAAAAATAGGAATTGATTCGAAGGTCAAACAACCGTCCCATGATCAACATCGCATCCACACGTCTAATAAGTGATATGGACACTTTTTAGAAAATACCAAACCCAAAAAAGTATAATAATGCCCCAAAATAACCTTAAACGACCCACCCGATCTGGTTTAAACCGAAAATGAACATATGCCAAAATGGGTATCGATTCAAAGGTCACGTTCCTCAACATCAAATCCACACATCTTATAAAAGAAAAGGACACTTTTAAGATAATCCCAAGGCCAAAAAAGTTTAGAAAGGCCCCAAAATAACCCCAAACGACCCACCCGGTCTGGTTCAAAATGAAAATTAACATTTGCCGAAATAGGTATCGATTCGATGGTCACGACCCTCAACATCACATCCACGCATCTAATAAGAGATAATGACACTTTTTAGAAAATACCAAACCCAAAAAAGTACAGAAATGCGTAGAAATAACCCCAAACGACCAACTCGGTATGGTTAATATCGAAGATGAACATATGCTGAAATAGGTATCTATTCGAAGGACACGACCTTCAACATCGCATCCACATGTCTAATAAGAGATAAGGACACTTTTTAGAAAAACCGAACCCAAAAAGTACAGAAATGCCCCCAAATAACTCCAAACGACCCACCCGGTCTGGTTTTAAACCGAAAATGAATATATGCCAAAAAAGGTATCGATTCGAAGTTCACGACGCTCAACATCGCATCCACAAGTCTAATAAGTGATCAGGACACTTTTTAGAAAATACCAATCCCAAAAAAGTACAAAAATGCCTCCAAATAACCCAAAACGACCCACCCGGTATGGTTTAAAGCAAAAAGGAACATATGCCAAAATAGGTATCGATCCGAAGGTCATGACCCTCAACATCGCATCCACAAGTCTAATAAGAAATAAGGACACTTTTTAGAAAATACCAATCCCAAAAAAGTACAGAAATGCCCCCAAATAACCCAAAACCACCCACCGAGTCTCGTTTAAACTGAAAATCAACATATGCCGAAATCGGTATCGATTCGAAAGTCACGACCCTCAACATCACATCCACACATCTAATAAGAGATAAGGACACTTTCTAGAAAATACCAAACCCAAAAAAGTACATAAATGCCCCCAAATAACCCCAAACGACCCACCCGGTCTGATTTAAATCGAAAATGAACATATGTCGAAATAGGTATAGATTCGAAGGTGAAAACCGTCAACATCGCATCCACGTGTCTAAGAAGAGATAAGCACACTTTTAAGAAAAAATAAAAAAACCCAAAAAAGTACAAAAATGCACCCAAATAGCCCCAAACGACCTTCCTGGTCTGGATTAAACAGAAAATGAACATATGCCAAATTAGGTGTCGATTCGAAGGTCACGACCTTCAACCTTGCATCCACACGTCTAATAAGAGATAAGGACAATTTTTAGAAAATACCAAACCCAAAAAAGTACAGAAATGCCACCAAATCACCCCAAACGACCGACTCGATCTGATTTAAACCGAAAATGAATATATGCCAAAATGGGCATCGATTCGAAGGTCACGACCCTCAACATCGCATCCTCACGTCTAATAAGTGACATCGATACTTTTTGGGAAATACCAAACCCAAAAAAGTACAAAAATGCCCCTAAATAACCCCTCTCGATCCACCCGGTCTGGTTTAAACAGAAAATGAACATATGCCGAAATAGGAATCGATTCGAAGGTCACGACCGTCAACATCGCATCCACACATCTAATAAGTGATATGGACACTTTTTAGATAATCCCAGGGCCAAAAAAGTATAGAAATGCCCCCAAATAACCTTAAACGACCCACCCGGTCTGGTTTAAACCGAAAATGAACATATGCCAAAATGGGTATCGATTCGATGGTCACGACCCTCAGCATCACATCCACACATCTAATAAAAGATAAAGACCCTTTTTAGAAAATACCAATCCCAAAAAAGTGCAGGAATGCCCCCAAATAACCCCAAACGACCCACCCACTCTGGTTTAAACTGAAAATCAACATATGTCGAAATAGGTAACGATTCGAAGGTCACGACCCTCAACATCACATCCACACGTCTAATAAGAGATAAGGACACTTTCTAGAAAACACCAAACCCAAAAAGGTACAGAAATGCCCCCAAATAACCCCAAACGACCCACTTGGTCTGATTTAAATAAAAAATGAACATACGCCGAAATAGGTATCGATTCGAAGGTCAAGACCGTCAACATCGCATCCACATGTCTAATAAGAGATAAGCACACTTTTAAGAAAATACGAAACCCAAAAAAGCATAAAAATGTCCCCAAATAACCCCAAACGACCTACCCGGTCTGGTTTGAACAGAAAATGAACATATGCAGAATTAGGTGTTGATTCGAAGGTCACGACCTTCAACATTGCATCCACAAGTCTAATAAGAGATAAGGACAATTTTTAGAAAATACCAAACCCAAAAAAGTACAGAAATGCCGCCAAATAACCCCAAACGACCGACCCGATCTGGTTTAAACCGAAAATGAACATATGCCAAAATTGGCATCGATTCGAAGGTCACAACCATCAACATCGCATCCTCACGTCTAATAAGTGACATCGACACTTTTTGGAAAATACCAAACCCAAAAACATACAGAAATGCCCCTAAATAATCCCTCTCGATCCACCCAGTCTGGTTTAAATCGAAAATGAACATATGCAAAAATAGGAATTGATTCGAAGGTCACAACCGTCAACATCGCATCCACACGTCTAATAAGTGATATGGACACTTTTTAGAAAATACCAAACCCAAAAAAGTATAATAATGCCCCAAAATAACCTTAAACGACCCACCCGATCTGGTTTAAACCGAAAATGAACATATGCCAAAATGGGTATCGATTCAAAGGTCACGTCCCTCAACATCAAATCCACACATCTTATAAAAGAAAAGGACACTTTTAAGATAATCCCAAGGCCAAAAAAGTTTAGAAAGGCCCCAAAATAACCCCAAACGACCCACCCGGTCTGGTTCAAAATGAAAATTAACATTTGCCGAAATAGGTATCGATTCGATGGTCACGACCCTCAACATCACATCCACGCATCTAATAAGAGATAATGACACTTTTTAGAAACTACCAAACCTAAAAAAGTACAGAAATGCGTAGAAATAACCCAAACGACCAACTCGGTATGGTTAATATCGAAGATGAACATATGCTGAAATAGGTATCTATTCGAAGGACACGACCTTCAACATCGCATCCACATGTCTAATAAGAGATAAGGACACTTTTTAGAAAAACCGAACCCAAAAAGTACAGAAATGCCCCCAAATAACTCCAAACGACCCACCCGGTCTGGTTTTAAACCGAAAATGAATATATGCCAAAAAAGGTATCGATTCGAAGTTCACGACGCTCAACATCGCATCCACAAGTCTAATAAGTGATCAGGACACTTTTTAGAAAATACCAATCCCAAAAAAGTACAAAAATGCCTCCAAATAACCCAAAGCGACCCACCCGGTATGGTTTAAAGCAAAAAGGAACATATGCCAAAATAGGTATCGATCCGAAGGTCATGACCCTCAACATCGCATCCACAAGTCTAATAAGAAATAAGGACACTTTTTAGAAAATACCAATCCCAAAAAAGTACAGAAATGCCCCCAAATAACCCAAAACGACCCACCGAGTCTCGTTTAAACTGAAAATCAACATATGCCGAAATCGGTATCGATTCGAAAGTCACGACCCTCAACATCACATCCACACATCTAATAAGAGATAAGGACACATTCTAGAAAATACCAAACCCAAAAAAGTACATAAATGCCCCCAAATAACCCCAAACGACCCACCCGGTCTGATTTAAATCGAAAATGAACATATGTCGAAATAGGTATAGATTCGAAGGTGAAGACCGTCAACATCGCATCCACGTGTCTAAGAAGAGATAAGCACACTTTTAAGAAAAAATACAAAACCCAAAAAAGTACAAAAATGCACCCAAATAGCCCCAAACGACCTTCCCGGTCTGGATTAAACAGAAAATGAACATATGCTGAATTAGGTGTCGATTCGAAGGTCACGACCTTCAACCTTGCATCCACACGTCTAATAAGAGATAAGGACAATTTTTAGAAAATACCAAACCCAAAAAAGTACAGAAATGCCACCAAATCACCCCAAACGACCGACTCGATCTGATTTAAACCGAAAATGAATATATGCCAAAATGGGCATCGATTCGAAGGTCACGACCCTCAACATCGCATCCTCACGTCTAATAAGTGACATCGATACTTTTTGGGAAATACCAAACCCAAAAAAGTACAGAAATGCCCCTAAATAACCCCTCTCGATCCACCCGGTCTGGTTTAAACAGAAAATGAACATATGCCGAAATAGGAATCGATTCGAAGGTCACGACCGTCAACATCGTATCCACACGTCTAATAAGTGATATGGACACTTTTTAGATAATCCCGAGGCCAAAAAAGTATAGAAATGCCCCCAAATAACCTTAAACGACCCACCCGGTCTGGTTTAAACCGAAAATGAACATATGCCAAAATGGGTATCGATTCGATGGTCACGACCCTCAGCATCACATCCACACATCTAATAAAAGATAAAGACCCTTTTTAGAAAATACCAATCCCAAAAAAGTGCAGGAATGCCCCCAAATAACCCCAAACGACCCACCCACTCTGGTTTAAACTGAAAATCAGCATATGTCGAAATAGGTAACGATTCGAAGGTCACGACCCTCAACATCACATCCACACGTCTAATAAGAGATAAGGACACTTTCTAGAAAATACCAAACCCAAAAAAGTTCAGAAATGCCCCCAAATAACCCCAAACGACCCACCCGGTCTGATTTAAATCGAAAATGAACATATGCCGAAATAGGTATCGATTCGAAGGTCAAGACCGTCAACATCGCATCCATGTGTTTAAGAAGAGATAAGCATACTTTTAAGAAAATATGAAACCTAAAAAAGTACAGAAATGCCCCCAAATAACACCAAACGACCTTCCCGGTCTAGTTTAAATAGAAAATGAACATATGCCGAATTAGGTGTCGAATCGAAGGTCACGACCTTCAACCTTGCATCCACATGTCTAATAAGAGATAATGACAATTTTTAGAAAATACCAAACCCAAAAAAGTACAGGAATGCCGCCAAATCACCCCAAACGACCGACCCGATCTGATTTAAACCGAAAATGAACATATGCCAAAATGGGCATCGATTCGAAGGTCACGACCCTCAACAACGCATCCGCACGTCTAATAAGTGACATCGACACTTTTTGGAAAATACCAAACCCAAAAAACTACAGAAATGCCCCAAAATAACCCCTCTCGATCCACCCGGTCTGGTTTAAACTGAAAATGAACATATGCCAAAATAGGAATCGATTCGAAGGTCACGACTGTCAACATCGCATCCACACGTCTAATAAGTGATATGGACACTTTTTAGAAAATACCAAACCCAAAAAAGTACAGAAATGCCCCCAAATAACCTTAAACAACCCACCCGATCTGGTTTAAACCGAAAATGAACATATGCCGAAATGGGTGTCGATTCAAAGGTCACGTCCCTCAACATCAAATCCACACATCTAATAAGAGAAAGGACGCTTTTGAGATAATCCCAAGACCAAAAAAGTTTAGAAATGCCCCAAAATAACCCCAAACGACCCACCCGGTCTGGTTTAAAACAAAAATTAACATATGCCAAAATAGGTATCGATTCGATGGTCACGACCCTCAACATCGCATCCACGCATCTAATAAGAGATAAGGACAATTTTTAGAAAATACCAAACCCAAAAAAGTACAGAAATGCACCCAAATAACCTTAAACGACCCACCAGGTTTGGTTTAAACCGAAAATGAACATATGCGAAAATGGGTATCGATTCAAAGGTCACGTCCCTCAACATCAAATCCACACATCTAATAAGAGATAAGGATACTTTTTAGATAATCCCAACCAAAAAAAAGTTTAGAAATGCCCGAAAATAACCCCAAACGACCCTCCCGGTCTGGTTCAAACCGAAAATTAACATATGCCAAAATAGGTATCGATTCGATGGTCACGACCCTCAACATCGCATCCACGCATCTAATAAGAGATAAGGACACTTTTTAGAAAATACCAAACCCAAAAAAGTACAGAAATGCCCCCAAATAACCCCAAACGACCAACCCGATCTGGTTTAAACCGAAAATGAACATATGCCAAAATAGGTATCTATTCGAAGGTCACGACCTTCAACATCGCATCCAAATGTCTAATAATAGATAAGGACACTTTTTAGAAAATACCAAACCCAAAAAAGTACAGAAATGCCCCCAAATTACTCCAAACGACTCACCCGGTTTGGTTTAAACCGAAAATGAATATATGACGAAATAGGTATCGATTCGAAGTTCACGATGCTCAACATATCATCCACAAGTCTAATAAGTGATAAGGACACTTTTTAGAAAATACCAATCCCAAAAATGTACAAAAATGCCTCCAAATAACCCCAAACGACCCACCCAGTATGGTTTAAAGCAAAAATGAACATATGCCAAAATAGGTATCGATTCGAAGGTCCTGACCCTCAACTTCGCATCCACAAGTCTAATACGAGATAAGGACACTTTTTAGAAAATACCAATCCCAAAAAAGTACAGAAATGCCCCCAAATAACCCCAAACAACCCACCCGGTCTGGTTTAAACTGAAAATCAACATATGTCGAAATAGGTATCAATTCGAAGGTCACGACCCTCAACATCACATCCACACGTCCAATAAGACATAAGGACACTTTCTAGAAAATACCAAACCCAAAAAAGTACAAAAATGCCCCCAAATAACCCCAAATGACCCACCCGGTCTGATTTAAATCGAAAATGAACATATGCCAAAATAGCTATCGATTCGAAGGTCAAGACCGTCAACATCGCATCCACATGCCGAATAAGAGATAAGCACACTTTTAAGAAAATACGAAACCCAAAAAAGTACAAAAATGCCCCCAAATAACCCCAAACGACGTACCCGGTCTGGTTTAAACAGAAAATGAACATATGCAGAATTAGGTGTCGATTCGAAGGTCACGACCTTCAACCTTGCATCCACACGTCTAATAAGAGATAAGGAAAATATTTAGAAAATACCAAACCCAAAAAAGTACAGAAATGCCGCCAAATAACCCCAAACGACCAACCCGATCTGGTTTAAACCGAAAATGAACATATGCCAAAATGGGCATCGATTCGAAGGTCACGACCCTCAACATCGCATCCTCACATCTAATAAGTGACATCGACACTTTTTGGAAAATAACAAACCCAAAAATGGTTAGAAATGTCCCTAAATAAACCCTCTCGATCCACCTGGTCTGGTTTAAATCGAAAATGAACATATGCAAAAATAGGAATCGATTCGAAGGTCACGATTGTCAACATCGCATCCAGACGTCTAATAAGTGATATGGACACTTTTTAAAAATACCAAACCCAAAAAAGTACAAAAATGCCCCCAAATAACCTCAAACGACCCACCCGGTCTGGTTTAAATTGAAAATGAACATATGCCGAAATGGGTATCGATTCAAAGGTCACGTCCCTCAACATCAAATCCACACATCTAATAAGAGATAAGGACACTTTTAAGATAATCCCAAGGCCAAAAAAGTTTAAAAATGCCCCAAAATAACCCCAAACGACCCACCCGGTCTGGTTCAACACAAAAATTAACATATGCCGAAATAGGTATCGATTCGATGGTCACGACCCTCAACATCACATCCACGCATCTAATAAGAGATAATGACACTTTTTAGAAAATACCAAACCCAAAAAAGTACAGAAATACCCCCAAATAATCCCAAATGACCAACTCGGTCTGGCTTAAACCGAAATTGAACATATGCCGAAATAGGTATCTATTCGAAGGTCACGACCCTCAACATCGCATCCACATGTCTTTTTTTTTTTTTGATAAGTAAGAAATATATTACGAAGGAAAAGAAAAAAAATACAGAAAAGGCATCTTGCATCCTTTAAGAACCCAAAAGAGGGGAAAAGGACCCTAGACAAGAGAGGGCATGCCCTATCCAAACAACGAGGAAGACACCCCTCCAAGGCTACATCCTATAATAGGTTACAAACTCTTTATCTTGCTTTATGAGAATCGCTAGCTCCGGAGGGAAGGACTCAGGCTCCCAAAGAATTCCAGAAGGGTCTGCCAGGATGGAGGCCATGAAATCTGTAGGTTGATTCTGTTCTCTCCACACATGAATGAATTCTTTAGACCTAAGCAGCCTTGCCTTTATTTGGATCTTACTTTTCAAAGTTAGGATTTGCGAAGGCCCAGTAATCACTCCATTCAAAATATCGACGGCCAACTTCGAATCCGACCTAATAGAGACATCATAAAAGCCCTTATCAACGCAGAGGGAAATTCCTCTGTAAATAGCCATGAGCTCCATGGACAGCACCGAAAGATCTTCCCCTATGCCAGCAAAGGCAGCTAAGGGATCCCCACTATCATCATGAATGAGACCCCCAAAGCCTGCCTTGTCATCTGAAAGAGACCCATCACAATGGAGAGCAACCATGTTCGGATTTGGAGCAAACCAAGAGCATGCCATTGGAATTCTTGCAGTCCAACGAACTTGAAGATCCCATTTGGCAGCAATATGATGGTTGGCAGTAGTAGGGTCTCCCACCAAGTCAATGGAAGATAATCTGCCAATAACATCCCCCTTTATAGCCCCTACAATCTGGTCCTTAGATCTGATTTTGTTTCTAAAAATTCTGTAATTTCTCTCCGACCAAATATGCTTGATTGTGGCACAGAAAGCAAGCTTTATGACCAGCCCCAATTTCCTTGCTCTACCTGCAACATATCTAACCGAAATGGCTGCATCAATGGCATTGCTAGGAGTGGCCCCATCATGGAAACAAAGGTCATAAATATGTTTCCAAATATCAGTAGTAAAAGGGCACCTGAAGAAGAGATGATTCCTGCTTTCAGTTCCAGCCCAACAAAACACGCAATGATGAGGAGTCAGAATGTGTCTATGAATGAGGTTGTCCCTAGTGGGGAGGGCATCCGAAAGGCATCTCCAGGCTATAAAGGAATGGGACTTTATACTCCCTTCAAACCAAACAGCTTCGCTCCAGTCAATACAGGCAGCTCTTGTGCGGATAGCATTCCAGGCTGATTTGGAAGAGAAATTACCTGAAGAGTTACCAGTCCACACTATCAAATCCGAAACCTCATCATGAAATTTTTCAATGGCTGGAAGGGCCCTCCAAATATCAATGAGATCGAAAGATGTAGAGGGACCAGGGTGCCAATCTCCATCACGGATAATCTCCTTGACACAAGCATGACGGGCAGCAAGGGAATAAGAGCCTGCATCATAGCAAATCTATTACCAAATCTGCTCAAAAGAACTCCAAACGAGTGCCAATTATCAAGCCAAAGCTTTGTAGCAGACCCATCCCCAACAATAGTTTTGATGAAGGGAAGGGCTTTATCTCTGTACTTCAAGACTTTACGCCAGACCCAAGAGCAGTTATTGAGACCCTTGACTGTCCAAAGAGACTCTTGCTTGAGGTATCTTTGTTGTACCCAATTAACCCAAAGCCGATCTTGCTTGGAGGCAATCCACCAAATTTGCTTCATAATTCCAGCAATGTTCATTTCTTTGACCCGCTTGATTCCCAACCCTCCCTCTGATTTTGGCTTACAGACCGCATCCCAAGAAATAAAATGGGTTTTCCTCTCAAGGGAGGGGCATGACCAAAGGAAATTAGAGAACATAGACTCCAGTTTGGTGATAACATTTCCTGGAAGGCCAAAGATCCTTGCCCAGTAAATGTAGCTACCTTGCAGAACTGAAGATAAGAGTTGAAGACGACCAGCATAAGAGAGGAATCTAGCCTTCCACCCCTCCAATTTTCGACGAACCAGATCCAAGATGGGGCTGCAATCTTTCATGGATAACCTGCCAGACACAAGAGGAACTCCAAGGTACCGAATAGGCAGCTTGGTTTCCGAAAAACCCGTTAAATCCAAAAGTTCCAGACTGCTAGCTTGGGTAAGGCCCCCTAATATAATAGAGGACTTAGATCTATTAAGTTGAAGCCCGGAGAGGGCAGCAAACTCATCAAGACCCCCAAACTAGCTGAAATTGAATCACGGTTCCCCTTCACAAAAATCATAAGATCATCCGCAAAAATGAGGTGGGAAAGGTGGAACGATTTACAACAGGGTAGCAGCTTAATCTGACCATCAATCTCAAGCCTTCGCATAATTCCAGAAAAAGCCTCCATTGCAAGGGTGAAGAGGTAGGGAGACAACGGATCACCTTGTCGAATCCCTCTCCCTCCACCGAAGAAACCCGCCGGGCTGCCATTAATAAGGACAGAGAACATAGGGGTGGTCACACAAGCGTTCACCCACGCTATAAACTTGTGGGAGAACCCCATTCTTCCCATCACATCAAACAAAAATTTCCTACTAAGAGAGTCGTAGGCCTTGTGAAGATCTACCTTCAAAACTGCCGTAGGACTAGTGGCTTTTTGTTTGATGCCATGCACAATATCATGGCAGACAAGGATATTATGAACAATAGACCTACCCTTGATGAATGCCAACTGATTATGACTAACCACACTCCCAATAACATGCTGGATCCTATTAGAGAGGATTTTTGTGATGATCTTATATAGGAGGTTGCATAAAGCAATAGGCCGAAACCCCGCAAAAGTGGAGACATCCCCAGACTTCGGCACCAAAGTGATAAAAGTAGCATTAATAGAATGGGGCATGAAGGAATTCGCAAAGAACCATTGGACAGCATTCGTTAGCTCCTCACCAATGACCTCCCAAGAGTGCTTATAAAAGCCAGCCCCGAAACCATCAGGCCCTGGGGCTTTAGAGTCTTTTAAACTGAACACAAATCTTCTAATCTCCTCTCCATTAACCTCCTTGCCAAGTTCCAAATTCTGGGATTCAGAGACCACCCCCGAGAGGGGAATCGAGGGGGGGGGGGGCAGGAGCCCAAATCAGTGTAGTCCGACCCGAACAGCTTATAGAAAAGAACCACCTCCTCTTTGATAGCCTTAGGGTTGGTCAAAGTATTTCCAGTCTGGTCCATGACCTCCAAGATATGATTTCTAGTGTGCCTACTTTGCATGGACTTGTGGAAAAAGTTGTTGTTGCCATCCCCCAACTCTAGCCACCTAACCCTGGATTTCTCCTTAAGAAACCTTTCTTCCATTTGTAATGCAGCCCGCAGCTTGCCTTTAGCTTCTTTTTCCAAGACAGCAAGGGAATCATCAAGGGGATCAAGGGAAAGGTGATGTTAAATTCGGCCAAGATCGAGTTCTGCATCCTTAACATTTTTGAAGACATCTCCAATGCTCTCCTTATTCCAGCATTTAAGTTCAGATTTCACATTCTTTAGCTTCGCCGCAAAGCGCAAAATAGGATTAGAGTTGACATTTACAGCCTTCAGCCAGCCCCTTTTAACTACTTCGTCATAGTCCTTATGATGGGTCCAAGCATCAAAAAACCTGAACTGTTTCGGTCCAGAATTTTGAGAGCAATTGGACTGTGGTCAGATATTCCAAGGCAAAGGAAGTGAGCTTCCGAGAAACGCAACTTGTCCAGCCAAGCATTATTAACAAGGACTCGGTCCAATTTGCAGCAGATTCTGCTAGTACCACTTTGGTTATTATTCCAAGTGTAAAATTCCCCTCTCCATTTTAGGTTAGCCAGCCCCGAATTGAAGATTGAAGATGCAAGAATTAAACTCGTCAACCACCCCCTGATGGATCGCATCCCCTCCCATCTTCTCATTTTGGTGTCTAACCGTATTGAAATCTCCCATGACAGCCCACGGTTCAACCACTCCTGTAGCAATATCAGCTAGCTCCCTCCAAAGTTCCATGCGACCTTCTAGGGAATTAAGAGCATACACTGCAGTGCAAAGGAAGGACAATGAAGTCCCAAGAATAGAAATCCTCATGTGTATCAACTGAATGGTAGACTTTAGAACATCCACCTTAAGGCAGCCCTCATCCCAGCCAATCCATAGACGGGTATGGTACTCCTGACTACAATTGTGACTAAACCTCCATCCCCTTTTCAGGTTTTGGAAAGTAGAGTCAACATTCCCTTCTTTGATTTTAGTTTCAAGGAGAATAGCCATTTTATAATTATTATCAGCTATGATTCTCTTCACATACCTCTTCTTCTCTGGGGCATTCGAGCCATGCACATTCCAGCAGAGACAGTTCATTAGGAACGTTGGAGGGGAGGGGGAGCTAGCTTCTTACCCCCAAAAGCCAAACCACTATCACTTCCCTTCTGATTTGAGCTTTGGCTAGGAAGCACTTCAATACGTTGAGGTTTAAAAGAAGTCAACAGTCTCCTCTTCCCCATCTCCCTAGTAGCTCTCCCTTCCCTTTCTGAATTCAAAGAAATTGCATGGTTAGGGCTGGAGGGCATACCTTCTAAAATTGGACCCCTTAGAATAGTGCTGCCCGAAATTTCCTTTCCCTTGGTGGAGATCTCTTTCAGATTTGATTGGGCTCCTTCTGTAATTTCCTCTCCTAGAGCAGCTCCATTAGCTTTGTCACCCTCATCTAGGATTTGCAACAAGGATTCCCTAATGGGGCCCCCCCAATCTGTAATTTCCATAGACGGAACTGCCGCATTAACTCTTGCCATAGCCATAGTCTCCTCTCTCTCCCCAGCTGCCACAAACCCTTCCTTATTTCGAAAAAAGGTGTGGTTTTCAATATCCACTAAATCACCTCCAACCGTTACATCATTCTCTTTCCTTGCATGGCGTTGAAGAAAATCTGCTGATTGAGACACACATTCCCCTTCCTCCTCACCTTCCTTGTGTGGGGGATTTCCAATATCTTGCTCACATTCCACTTCCTTCCCTAAAAGGACGTTGCATGAGTCAGCATCCAACATCAGTTCTGTGGGGTCATAGGGAATTTCCTCCGTTAGATGCTCCAACAAAGCGAAAGCATTATGGTGCACAATCTTCTTCCCCCTGCCAACCGAATTCTTTGGGCTAGAATTAGGCAACTTTTTAGAAATTCCAGCAATCTTCTCCATAGAACAGATATTGCTAGGATTCCCCACGGACTGGGCTTCCAAATTTGTAGTGTCCACAATCCCATCAGATCTGCCACCTGGGGTATTTTTGAAATTTGAATTTTGAACATGCTTACCAGCACCTCCACCGTGTAAGGCTTGAGTGCCGCCTCCACTAGCTGCTCCGGTCACCTGAGGACTCTTGTTGCTCTTCACTCTCCACTCTTTCTGGTTGGAGGGCATTTTCTTGTTAAGATTAACGCCACACTGCCCACTTGAATGCCCAAAAACCCTGTAACTGTTGCACCGAGGAGGGCTCCATTCGTATGTAATTTTTTGGTAAAAAACCAGACTGTCATCATCATAAACAGCCACTTGATCCGGGAATTTATAATCAGCTTCTATCTCAACACAGAGCCGGGCATAGGATAGCCGCTCTTGAGTCTTAGTCATCTTATCAGTGACTATCGGCCTTCCCAGGACACTGGCAATCGAGCTCAAGGCCTCCACATTCCAGAAATGAAAGGGGAGGTTGGGAAGGGTAACCCAAATAGGGATGGAGTTCAATTCCACCTTTTGAAGCTTCATCCCTGGTTTCCAAGGCCGAAGGATTAAGGGTCTCCGCTGCACAGTCCATGGCCCCCCTTCAAGAACTTTGGCCTTATCTTCCTCCAAATTGAACCGAAAAACCAAAAAGCCACTACTAAGGAGATTAATATCCACATGCCCAGAAATGCACCATTGTTTCAGCAAGACTTCCTTAACATAAGAAAAACTCGGTCTGCGACCAATGAAGTGCCCAAGAAGGGTGTTCTTCCACTTTGATAATTCTGCCCGTAACATAGCTGAAGAACATTGAGCAACACGGTTGCCCTCAATAAAATTTGGCTCAATAAAACTCAGTTCCAGACCTTCATTATTTAAAGAACTTGAAGAGGACTGAAAAAAAGATGCCCAAGATACTCCCTTCTTCACAGCCCCGCCATGTTAAACCAAACCCGAGCCAGCCACCACCACACCACCACCCGAGGAGGAGACCCCACCACCAAAATCACCCCCTGCCGGACCTGAATCACATAAGCCTTCCACAGTACCCCCACCTTCCCCCTCTCCCGGATTGGGAAAAGGAGGAAGACCATTAGCCGAAGCTAATGGCCTGCCGGCCATCACCAAACACTAGCACCAAGAATCCCACTCTCAAATCGCCAGAGCTTCTCTCTCCTCACAAGAAAAAAATCAATACCTATTTTCCGCATCCACATGTCTAATAAGTGATAAGGACACTTTTTTGAAAAACCGAACCCAAAAAAGTAAAGAAATGCCACCAAATAACTCCAAACGACCCACCCGATCTGGTTTAAATCGAAAAATGAATATATTCCGAAACAGGTATTGATTCGAAGGTCACGACCCTCAACATCGCATCCACATGTCTAATAAGTGATCAGGACACTTTTTAGAAAATACCAATCCCAAAAAAGTACAAAAATGCCTCCAAATAACCCCAAACGACCCACCTGCTATGGTTTAAACCAAAAAGGAACATATGCCAAAATAGGTATCGATTCGAAGGTCATGACCCTCAACATCGTATCCATAAGTCTAATAATAGATAAGGACACTTTCTAGAAAATACCAAACCCAAAAAAGTACAGAAATGCCCTCAAATAACCCCAAACGACCTTCCCGGTCTGGTTTAAACAGAAAATGAACATATGCCGAATTAGGTGTCGATTCGAAGGTCACGACCTTCAACCTCGCTTCCACATGACTAATAATAGATAAGCACACTTTTAAGAAAATACGAAACCCAAAAAAGTATAAAAATGCCCCCAAATAACCCCAAACGACCTTCCCGGTCTGGTTTAATCAGAAAATGAACATATGCCGAAATAGGTATCGATTCGAAGGTCAAGACCGTCAACATCGCATCCACATGTCTAATAAGAGATAAGCACACTTTTAAGAAAATATGAAACCCAAAAAAGTACAAAAATGCCCCCAAATAACCCCAAACGACCTTCCCGGTCTGGTTTAAACAGAAAATGAACATATGCAGAATTAGGTGTCTATTCGAAGGTCACGACCTTCAACCTTGCATCCACACATCTAATAAGAGATAAGGACAATTTTTAGAAAATACCAAACCCCAAAAAGTACAGAAATGCCGCCAAATAACCCCAAACGACCAACTCGATATGATTTAAACCGAAAATGAACATATGCCAAAATGGGCATCGATTCGAAGGTCACGACCCTCAACATCGTATCCTCACGTCTAATAAATGACATCGACACTTTTTGGAAAATACCAAACCCAAAAAAGTGCAGAAATGCCTCAAAATAACCCCTCTCGATCCACCCGGTCTGGTTTAAACCGAAAATGAACATATGCCAAAATAGGAACCGATTCGAAGGTCACGACTGTCAACATCGCATCCACACCTTTAATAAGTGATATGGACACTTTTTAGAAAATACCAAACCCAAAAAAGTACAGAAATGCCCCCAAATAACCTTAAAGAACCCACCTGGTCCAGTTTAAACCGAAAATGAACATATGCCGAAATGGGTATCGATTCAAAGGTCACGTCCCTCAGCATCAAATCCACACATCTAATAAGAGAAAGGACACTTTTTAGATAATCCCAAGGCCAAAAAAGTTTAGAAATGCCCCAAAATAACCCTAAACGACCCACCCGGTCTGGTTCAAAATGAAAATTAACATATGCCGAAATAGGTATCGATTCGATGGTCACGACCCTCAACATCACATCCACACATCTAATAAAAGATAAGAACACTTTTTAGAAAATACCAAACCCAAAAAAGTATAGAAATGCCCCCAAATAACCTTAAACAACCCACCCGGTCTGGTTTAAACCGAAAATGAACATATGCCGAAATGGGTATCGATTCGAAGGTCACGTCCCTCAACATCAAATCCACACATCTAATAAGAGAAATGACACTTTTTAGATAATCCCAAGGCCAAAAAAGTTTAAAAATGCCCCAAAATAACCCCAAACGACCCACCCGGTTTGGTTCAAAACGAAAATTAACATATGCCGAAATGGGTATCGATTCGATGGTCACAACCCTCAACATCACATCCACGCATCTAATAAGAGATAAGGACACTTTTTAGAAAATACCAAACCCAAAAAAGTACAGAAATGCCCCCAAAGAACCCCAAACGACCAACTCGGTCTGGCTTAAACTGAAATTGAACATATGCCGAAATAGGTATCTATTCGAAGGTCACGACTCTCAACATCGCATCCACATGTCTAATAAGAGATAAGGACACTTTTTAGAAAAACCGAACCCAAAAAAGTAAAGAAATGCCCCCAAATAACTCCAAACGACCCACCCGGTCTGGTTGAAACCGAAAAATAAATATATGCCGAAATAGGTATCGATTCGAGGGCCACGAAACTCAACATCGCATCCACATGTCTAATAAGTGATCAGGACACTTTTTAGAAAATACCAATCCCAAAAAAGTACAAAAATGAATCCAAATAACCCCAAACGACCCACCTGGTATGGTTTAAAGCGAAAAGGAACATATGCCGAAATAGGTATCGATTCGAAGGTCATGACCTTCAACATCGCATGCACAAGTCTAACAAGAGATAAGGACACTTTTTAGAAAATACCAAACCCAAAAAAATTAAAGAAATGCCCCTAAATAACCCCAAACGACCAACTCGGTCTGGCTTAAACTGAAATTGAACATATGCTGAAATAGGTATCTATTCGAAGGTCACGACCCTCAACATCGCATCCACAGGTCTAATAAGAGATAAGGACATTTTTTAGAAAAACCGAACCCAAAAAAGTAAAGAAATGCCCCCAAACAACTCCGAACGACCCACCCGGTCTGGTTGAAACCAAAAAATGAATATATGCCGAAATAGGTATCGATTCAAAGGTCACGCCCCTCAACATCGCATCCACATGTCTAATAAGTGATCAGGACACTTTGTAGAAAATACCAATCCCAAAAAAGTACAAAAATGCCTCCAAATAACCCCAAACGACCCACCTGGTATGGTTTAAAGTGAAAAGGAACATATGCCGAAATAGGTATCGATTCGAAGGTCATGACCTTCAACATCGCATGCACAAGTCTAACAAGTGATAAGGATACTTTTTAAAAAATACTAATCCAAAAAATGTACAGAAATGCCCCCAAATAACCCCAAACGACCTTCCCGGTCTGGTTTAAACAAAAAATGAACATATGCAGAATTAGGTGTCGATTCGAAGGTCACGACCTTCAACCTTGCATCCACACGTCTAATAAGAGATAAGGAGAATTTTTAAAAAATACCAAACCCAAAAAAGCACAGAAATGCCGTCAAATAACCCCAAACGACCAACTCAAACTGATTTAAACCGAAAATGAACATATGCCAAAATGGGCATCGACTCGAAGGTCACGACCCTCAACATCGTATCCTCACGTCTAATAAATGACATCGACACTTTTTGGAAAATACCAAACCCAAAAAAGTACAAAAATGCCCCAAAATAACCCCTCTCGATCCACCCGGTCTGGTTTAAACCGAAAATGAACATATGCCAAAATAGGAATCGATTCGAAGGTCATGACTGTCAAAATCGTATCCACACATCTAATAAGTGATATGGACACTTTTTAGAAAATACCAAACCCAAAAAAGTATAGAAATGCACCCAAATAACCTTAAACAACCCACCCGGTCTGGTTTAAACCGAAAATGAGCATATGCCGAAATGGGTATCGATTCGAAGGTCACGTCCCTCAACATCAAATCTACACATCTAATAAGAGAAATGACACTTTTTAGATAATCCCAAGGCCAAAAAAGTTTAAAAATGCCCCAAAATAACCCCAAACGACCCACCCGGTTTGGTTCAAAACGAAAATTAACATATGCCGAAATGAGTATCGATTCGATGGTCACAACCCTCAACATCACATCCACGCATCTAATAAGAGATAAGGACACTTTTTAGAAAATACCAAACCCAAAAAAATACAGAAATGCCCCCAAATAACCCCAAACGACCAACTCGGTCTGGCTTAAACCGAAATTGAACATATGCCGAAATAGGTATCTATTCGAAGGTCACGACTCTCAACATCGCATCCACATGTCTAATAAAAGATAAGGACACTTTTTAGAAAAACCGAACCCAATAAAGTAAAGAAATGCCCCCAAATAACTCCAAACGACCCACCCGGTCTGGTTGAAACCGAAAAATAAATATATGCCGAAATAGGTATCGATTCGAGGGTCACGACCCTCAACATCGCATCCACATGTCTAATAAGTGATCAGGACACTTTTTAGAAAATACCAATCCCAAAAAAGTACAAAAATGCCTCCAAATAACCCCAAACGACCCACCTGGTATGGTTTAAAGCGAAAAGGAACATATGCCGAAATAGGTATCGATTCAAAGGTCATGACCTTCAACATCGTATGCACAAGTCTAACAAGAGATAAGGACACTTTTTAGAAAATACCAAACCCAAAAAAATTAAAGAAATGCCCCCAAATAACCCCAAACGACCAACTCGATCTGGCTTAAACTGAAATTGAACATATGCTGAAATAGGTATCTATTCGAAGGTCACGACCGTCAACATCGCATCCACATGTCTAATAAGAGATAAGGACATTTTTTAGAAAAACCGAACCCAAAAAAGTAAAGAAATGCCCCCAAACAACTCAGAACGACCCACCCGGTCTGGTTGAAACCAAAAAATGAATATATGCCGAAATAGGTATCGATTCGAAGGTCACGACCCTCAACATCGCATCCACATGTCTAATAAGTGATCAGGACACTTTTTAGAAAATACCAATCCCAAAAAAGTACAAAAATGCCTCCAAATAACCCCAAACGACCCACCTGGTATGGTTTAAAGGGAAAAGGAACATACGCCAAAATAGGTATCGATTCGAAGGTCATGACCTTCAACATCGCATGCACAAGTCTAACAAGAGATAAGGATACTTTTTAAAAAATACCAATCCAAAACAAGTATAGAAATGCCCCCAAATAACCCCAAACGACCTTCCCGGTCTGGTTTAAACAGAAAATGAACATATGCAGAATTAGGTGTCGATTCGAAGGTCACGACCTTCAACCTTGCATCCACACGTCTAATAAGAGATAAGGAGAATTTTAAAAAAATACCAAACCCAAAAAAGCACAGAAATGCCGCCAAATAACCCCAAACGACCAACTCGAACTGATTTAAACCGAAAATGAACATATGCCAAAATGGGCATCCACTCGAAGGTCACGACCCTCAACATCGTATCCTCACGTCTAATAAATGACATCGACACTTTTTGGAAAATACCAAACCCAAAAAAGTACAAAAATGCCCCAAAATAACCCCTCTCGATCCACCCGGTCTGGTTTAAACCGAAAATGAACATATGCCAAAATAGGAATCGATTCGAAGGTCACGACTGTCAACATCGCGTCCACACATCTAATAAGTGATATGGACACTTTTTAGAAAATACCAAACCCAAAAAAGTATAGAAATGCACCCAAATAACCTTAAACAACCCACCCGGTCTGGTTTAAACCGAAAATGAACATATGCCGAAATGGGTATCGATTCGAAGGTCACGTCCCTCAACATCAAATCCACACATCTAATAAGAGAAATGACACTTTTTAGATAATCCCAAGGCCAAAAAAGTTTAAAAATGCCCCAAAATAACCCCAAACAACCCACCCGGTCTGGTTCAAAATGAAAATTAACATATACCGAAATAGGTATCGATTCGATGGTCACGACCCTCAACATCACATCCACGCATCTAATAAGAGATAAGGACACTTTTTAGAAAATACCAAACCCAAAAAAGTACAGAAATGCCCCCAAATAACCCCAAATGACCAACTCGGTCTGGCTTAAACCGAAATTGAACATATGCCAAAATAGGTATCTATTCGAAGGTCACGACCCTCAACATCGCATCCACATGTCTAATAAGAGATACGGACACTTTTTAGAAAAACCGAACCCAAAAAAGTAAAGAAATGCCCCCAAATAACTCCAAACAACCCACCCGATCTGGTTGAAACCGAAAAATGAATATATGCCGAAATAGGTATCGATTCGAAGGTCACGACCCTCAACATTGCATCCACATGTCTAATAAGTGATCAGGACACTTTTTAGAAAATACCAATCCCAAAAAAGTACAAAAATGCCTCCAAATAACCCCAAACGACCCACCTGGTATGGTTTAAAGCGAAAAGGAACATATGCCGAAATAGGCATCGATTCGAAGGTCATGACCTTCAACATCGCATGCACAAGTCTAACAAGAGATAAGGACACTTTTTAAAAAATACCAATACCAAAAAAGTACAGAAATGCCCCCAAATAACCCCAAACGACCTTCCCGGTCTGGTTTAAATAGAAAATGAACATATGCCGAATTAGGTGTCGATTCGAAGGTCACGACCTTCAACCTCGCACCCACACGTCTAATAAGTGATAAGGACACTTTCTAGAAAATACCAAACCCAAAAAAGTACAGAAATGGCCTCAAATAACCCCAAACGACCCACCCGGTCTGATTTAAATCGAAAATGAACATATGCCGAAATAGGTATCGATTCGAAGGTCAAGACCATCAACATCGCATCCACTTGTCTAATAAGAGATAAGAACACTTTTAAGAAAATACGAAACCCAAAAAAGTACTAAAATGCCCCCAAATAACCCCAAACGACCTTCCCGGTCTGGTTTAATCAGAAAATGAACAATGCCGAAATAGGTATCGATTCGAAGGTCAAGACCCTCAACATCGCACCCACATGTCTAATAAGAGATAAGCACACTTTTAAGAAAATACGAAACCCAAAAAAGTACAAAAATGCCCCCAAATAACCCCAAACGACCTTCCCGGTCTGGTTTAAACAGAAAATGAACATATGCAGAATTAGGTGTCGATTCGAAGGTCACGACCTTCAACCTTGCATCCACACATCTAATAAGAGATAAGGACAATTTTTAGAAAATACCAAACCCAAAAAAGTACAGAAATGCCGCCAAATAACCCCAAACGACCAACTCGATATGATTTAAATCGAAAATGAACATATGCCAAAATGGGCATCGATCCGAAGGTCACGACCCTCAACATCGTATCCTCACGTCTAATAAATGACATCGACACTTTTTGGAAAATACCAAACCCAAAAAAGTAGAGAAATGCCCCAAAATAACCCCTCTCGATCCACCCGGTCTGGTTTAAACCGAAAATTAACATATGCCAAAATAGGAACCGATTCGAAGGTCACGACTGTCAACATCGTATCCACACGTCTAATAAGTGATATGGACACTTTTTAGAAAATACCAAACCCAAAAAAGTACAGAAATGCCCCCAAATAACCTTAAACAACCCACCTGGTCCAGTTTAAACCGAAAATGAACATATGCCGAAATGGGTATCGATCCAAAGGTCACGTCCCTCAACATCAAATCCACACATCTAATAAGAGAAAGGACACTTTTTAGATAATCCCATGGCCAAAAAAATTTAGAAATGCCCCTAAATAACCCCAAACGACCTACCCGGTCTGGTTTAAACAGAAAATGAACATATGCCAAATTAGGTGTGGATTCGAAGGTCACGACCTTCAACAGTGCATCCACACGTCTAATAGGAGATAAGGACAATTTTTGGAAAATATCAAACCCAAAAAAGTACAGAAATGCCGCCAAATAACCCCAAACGATCGACCCGATCTGGTTTAAACCAAAAATGAACATATGCCGAAATGGGTATCGATTCGAAGGTCACGTCCCTCAACATCAAATCCACACATCTAATAAGAGAAATGACACTTTTTAGATAATCCCAAGTCCAAAAAAGTTTAAAAATGCCCCAAAATAACCCCAAACAACCCACCCGGTCTGGTTCAAAACGAATATTAACATATACCGAAATAGGTATCGATTCGATGGTCACGACCCTCAACATCACATCCATGCATCTAATAAGAGATAAGGACACTTTTTAGAAGATACCAAACCCAAAAAAGTACAGAAATGCCCCCAAATAACCCCAAACGACCAACTCGGTCTGGCTTAAACCGAAATTGAACATATGCCGAAATAGGTATCTATTCGAAGGTCACGACCCTCAACATCGCATCCACATGTCTAATAAGAGATAAGGACACTTTTTAGAAAAACCGAACCCAAAAAAGTAAAGAAATACCCCCAAATAACTCAAAACAACCCACCCGGTCTGGTTGAAACCAAAAAATGAATATATGCCGAAATAGGTATCGATTCGAAGGTCACGACCCTCAACATCGCATCCACATGTCTAATAAGTGTTCAGGACACTTTTTAGAAAATACCAATCACAAAAAAGTACAAAAATGCCTCCAAATAACCCCAAACGACCCACCTGGTATGGTTTAAAGCAAAAAGGAACATATGCCGAAATAAGCATCGATTCGAAAGTCATGACCTTCAACATCGCATGCACAAGTCTAACAAGAGATAAGGACACTTTTTAAAAAATACCAATCCCAAAAAAGTACAGAAATGCCCCCAAATAACCCCAAACGACCTTCCCGGTCTGGTTTAAATAGAAAATGAACATATGCCGAATTAGGTGTCGATTCGAAGGTCACGAACTTCAACCCCGCACCCACACGTCTAATAAGAGATAAGGACACTTTCTAGAAAATACCAAACCCAAAAAAGTACAGAAATGGCCTCAAATAACCCCAAACGACCCACCCGGTCTGATTTAAATCGAAAATGAACATATGCCGAAATAGGTATCGATTCGAAGGTCAAGACCATCAACATCGCATCCACATGTCTAATAAGAGATAAGCACACTTTTAAGAAAATACGAAACCCAAAAAAGTACAAAAATGCCCCCAAATAACCCCAAACGACCTTCCCGGTCTGGTTTAATCAGAAAAGGAACATATGCCGAAATAGGTATCGATTCGAAGGTCAAGACCGTCAACATCGCATCCACATGTCTAATAAGCGATAAGCACACTTTTAAGAAAATACGAAACCCAAAAAAGTACAAAAATGCCCCCAAATAGCCCCAAACGACCTTCCCGGTCTGGTTTAAACAGAAAATGAACATATGCAGAATTAGGTGTCGATTCGAAGGTCACGACCTTCAACCTTGCATCCACACATCTAATAAGAGATAAGGACAATTTTTAGAAAATACCAAACCCAAAAAAGTACAGAAATGCCGCCAAATAACCCCAAACGACCAACTCGATATGATTTAAACCGAAAATGAACATATGCCAAAATGGGCATCGATCCGAAGGTCACGACCCTCAACATCGTATCCTCACGTCTAATAAATGACATCGACACTTTGGAAAATACCAAACCCAAAAAAGTACAGAAATGCCCCAAAATAACCCCTCTCGATCCACCCGGTCTGGTTTAAACCGAAAATGAACATATGCCAAAATAGGAACCGATTCGAAGGTCACGACTGTCAACATCGTATCCACACGGCTAATAAGTGATATGGACACTTTTTAGAAAATACCAAACCCAAAAAAGTACAGAAATGCCCCCAAATAACCTTAAACAACCCACCTGGTCCAGTTTAAATCGAAAATGAACATATGCCGAAATGGGTATCGATTCAAAGGTCACGTCCCTCAACATCAAATCCACACATCTAATAAGAGAAAGGACACTTTTTAGATAATCCCAAGGCCAAAAAAGTTTAGAAATGCCCCCAAAATAACCCTAAATGACCCACCCGGTCTGGTTCAAAACAAAAATTAACATATGCCGAAATAGGTGTCGATTCGGTGGTCACGACCCTCAACATCACATCCACACATCTAATAAAAGATAAGGACACTTTTTAGAAAATACCAAACCCAAAAAAGTATAGAAATGCCCCCAAATAACCTTAAACAACCCACCCGGTCTGGTTTAAACTGAAAATGAACATATGCCCAAATGGGTATCGATTCGAAGGTCACGTCCCTCAACATCAAATCCACACATCTAATAAGAGAAATGACACTTTTTAGATAATCCCAAGGCCAAAAAAGTTTAAAAATGCCCCAAAATAACCCCAAACGACCCACCCGGTTTTGTTCAAAACAAAAATTAACATATGCCGAAATAGGTATCGATTCGATGGTCCCAACCCTCAACATCACATCCACGCATATAATAAGAGATAAGGGCACTTTTTAGAAAATACCAAACCCAAAAAAGTACAGAAATGCCCCCAAATAACCCCAAACGACCAACTCGGTCTTGCTTAAACCGAAATTGAACATATGCCAAAATAGGTATCTATTCGAAGGTCACGACCCTCAACATCGCATCCACATGTCTAATAAGAGATAAGGACACTTTTTAGAAAAACCGAACCCAAAAAAGTTAAGAAATGCCCCCAAATAACACCAAACGACCCACCCGGTCTGGTTGAAACCAAAAAATGAATATATGCCAAAATAGGTATCGATTCGAAGGTCACGACCCTCAACATCGCATCCACATGTCTAATAAGTGATCAGGACACTTTTTAGAAAATACCAATCCCAAAAAAGTACAAAAATGCCTCCAAATAACCCCAAACGACCCACCTGGTATGGTTTAAAGCGAAAACGAACATATTCCGAAATAGGTATCGATTCGAAGGTCATGACCTTCAACATCGCATGCACAAGTCTAACAAGAGATAAGGACACTTTTTAGAAAATACCAAACCCAAAAAAGTACAGAAATGCCCCCAAATAACCCCAAACGACCAACTCGGTCTGGCTTAAACCGAAATTGAACATATGCCAAAATAGGTATCTATTCAAGGTCACGACCTCAACATCGTATCCACATGTCTAATAAGAGATAAGGACACTTTTTAGAAAAACCGAACCCAAAAAGTAAAGAAATGCCCCCAAATAACTCCAAATGACCCACCCGGTCTGGTTGAAACCGAAAAATGAATATATGCCGAAATAGGTATCGATTCGAAGGTCACGACCCTCAACATCGCATCCATATGTCTAATAAGTGATCAGGACATTTTTTAGAAAATACCAATCCCAAAAAAGTACAAAAATGCCTCCAAATAACCCAAAACGACCCACCTGGTATGGTTTAAAGTGAAAAGGAACATATGCCGAAATAGGTATCGATTCGAAGGTCATGACCTTCAACATCGCATGCACAAGTCTAACAAGAGATAAGGATATTTTTTAAAAAATAACAATCCCAAAAAAGTACAGAAATGCCCCCAAATAACCTTAAACAACCCACCTGGTCCAGTTTAAACCGAAAATGAACATATACCGAAATGGGTATCGATCTGAAGGTCACGTCCCTCAACATCAAATCCACAGATCTAATAAGAGAAAGGACACTTTTTAGATAATCCCAAGGCCAAAAAAGTTTAGAAATGCCCCAAAATAACCCTAAACGACCCACCCGGTCTGGTTCAAAACGAAAATTAACATATGCCGAAATAGGTATCGATTCGATGGTCACGACCCTCAACATCACATCCACACATCTAATAAAAGATAAGGACACTTTTTAGAAAATACCAAACCCAAAAAAGTATAGAAATGCCCCCAAATAACCTTAAACAACCCTCCCGGTCTGGTTTAAACCGAAAATGAAAATATGCTAAAATGGGTATCGATTCGAAGGTCACGTCCCTCAACATCAAATCCACACATCTAATAAGAGAAATGACACTTTTTAGATAATCCCAATGCCAAAAAAGTTTAAAAATGCCCCAAAATAACCCCAAACCCACCCGGTCTGGTTCAAAACGAAAATTAACATATACCGATATAGGTATCGATTCGGTGGTCACGACCCTCAACATCACATCCACGCATCTAATAAGAGATAAGGACACTTTTTAGAAAAACCGAAACCAAAAAAGTAAAGAAATGCCCCCAAATAACTCCAAACGACCCACTCGGTCTGGTTGAAACCGAAAAATGAATATATGCCGAAATAGGTATCAATTCGAAGGTCACGACCCTCAACATCGCATCCACATGTCTAATAAGTGATCAGGACACTTTTTAGAAAATACCAATCCCAAAAAAGTACAAAAATGCCTCCAAATAACCCCAAACGACCCACCTGGTATGGTTTAAAGCGAAAAGGAACATATGCCGAAATAGGTATCGATTCGAAGGTCATGACCTTCAACATCACATGCACAAGTCTAACAAGAGATAAGGACACTTTTTAAAAAATACCAATCCCAAAAAAGTACAGAAATGACCCCAAATAACCCCAAACGACCTTCCTGGTCTGGTTTAAACAGAAAATGAACATATGCCGAATTAGGTGTCGATTCGAAGGTCACGACCTTCAACCTTGCATCCACACGTCTAATAAGAGATAAGGACAATTTTTAAAAAATACCAAACCCAAAAAAGTAAGGAAATGCCGCCAAATAACCCCAAACGACCAACTCGAACTGATTTAAATCGAAAATGAACATATGCCAAAATGGGCATCGATTTGAAGGTCACGACCCTCAACATCGTATCCTCACGTCTAATAAATGACATCGACACTTTTTGGAAAATACCAAACCCAAAAAAGTACAGAAATGCCCCAAAATAACCCCTCTCGATCCAACCGGTCTGGTTTAAACCGAAAATGAACATATGCCAAAATAGGAATCGATTCGAAGGTCACGACTGTCAACATCGCATCCACACGTCTAATAAGTGATATGGACACTTTTTAGAAAATACCAAACCCAAAAAAGTACATAAATGCCCCCAAATAACCTTAAACAACCCACCTGGTCTAGTTTAAATCGAGAATGAACATATGCCGAAATGGGTATCGATTCAAAGGTCACGTCCCTCAACATCAAATCCACACATCTAATAATAGAAAGGACACTTTTTAGATAATCCCAAGGCCAAAAAAATTTAGAAATGCCGAAAAATAACCCCAAACGACCCACCTGGTATGGTTTAAAGCGAAAATTAACATATGCCGAAATAGGTATCGATTCGATGGTCACGACCCTCAACATCACATCCACACATCTAATAAAAGATAAGGACACTTTTTAGAAAATACCAAACCCAAAAATGTACAGAAATGCCCCCAAATAACCCCAAACGACCAACTCAGTATGGTTTAAATAGAAAATGAACATATGCCGAAATAGGTATCTATTCGAAGGTTATGACCCTCAACATCGCATCCGCACGTCTAATAAGAGATAAGGAAAGTTTCTGCAAAATACCAAACCCAAAAAAGTACAGAAATGCCCCCAAATAACCCCAAACGACCCACCCACCTGGTTTAATTCGAAAAGAACATATGCCAAAATAGGTATCAATTCAAGGTCAAGACCGTCAACATTGCATCCACATGTCTAATAAGAGATAAGGACACTTAAGAAAATACCAAACCCAAAAAAGTACAGAAATGACCCCAAATAACCCTGAAACGACCTGCTAAATCCCTCCTGGTTTAAAGAGAAAATGAACATATGCCAATGGTGTCGATTCGAAGGTCACGACCTTCAACCTTGCATCCACACGTCTAATAAGAGATAAGGACAATTTTTAAAATACCAAACAAAGTAAGGAAATGCCAAATAACCCCAAACACAACTAGGGTCGACCTTTTTGGAAATGCCCCAAATAACCCCAAGGTCACGACCTCAACATTGCATCCTCACGTCTAATAAATGACATAAGGACAATTTTTGGAAAATACCAAACCCAAAAAGTACAGAAATGCCCCAAAATAACCCCAACGATCCAACCGATCCGGTTTAAACCGAAAATGAACATATGCCAAAATAGGAATCGATTCAAGGTCACGATCTCAACATCGCATCCACACGTCTAATAAGTGATATGGACACTTTTAGAAAATACCAAACCCAAAAAAGTACATAAATGCCCCCAAATAACCTTAAACAACCCACCTGGTCTAGTTTAAATCGAGAATGAACATATGCCGAAATGGGTATCGATTCAAAGGTCACGTCCCTCAACATCAAATCCACACATCTAATAATAGAAAGGACACTTTTTAGATAATCCCAAGGCCAAAAAAATTTAGAAATGCCGCAAAATAACCCTAAACGACCCACCCGGTCTGGTTCAAAACAAAAATTAACATATGCCGAAATAGGTATCGATTCGATGGTCACGACCCTCAACATCACATCCACACATCTAATAAAAGATAAGGGCACTTTTTAGAAAATACCAAACCCAAAAATGTACAGAAATGCCCCCAAATAACCCCAAACGACCAACTCAGTATGGTTTAAATAGAAAATGAACATATGCCGAAATAGGTATCTATTCGAAGGTCATGACCCTCAACATCGCATCCGCACGTCTAATAAAAGATAAGGAAAGTTTCTACAAAATACCAAACCCAAAAAAGTACAGAAATGCCCCCAAATAACCCCAAACGACCCACCCAGTCTGATTTAATTCGAAAATGAACATATGCCAAAATAGGTATCAATTCGAAGGTCAAGACCATCAACATTGCATCCACATGTCTAATAAGAGATTTAAGAAAATACAAAACCCAAAAAAGTACAGAAATGCCCCTAAATAACCCCAAACGACCTACCCGGTCTGGTTTAAATAGAAAATGAACCTATGCCAAATTAGGTGTGGATTCGAAGGTCACGACCTTCAACATTGCATCCACACGTCTAATAAGAGATAAGGACAATTTTTGGAAAATATCAAACCCAAAAAAGTACAGAAATGCCGCCGAATAACCCCAAACGATCGACCCGATCTGGTTTAAACCGAAACTGAACATATGCCAAAATGGGCATCAATTCGAAGGTCACGACCCTCTACATCGCATCCACACGGCTAATAAGTGATATTGACACTTTTTAGAAAATACCATACCCAAAGAAGTACAGAAATGCCCCCAAATAACCTTAAACGACCCACCCGGTCTGGTTTAAACCGAAAATGAACATATGCCAAAATGGGTATCGATTCAAAGGTCACGTCCCTCAACATCAAATCCACACATCTAATAAGAGATAAGGAAACTTTTTAGATAATCCCAAGCAAAAAAAAGCTTAGAAATGCCTAAAAATAACCCCAAACAACCCACCTAGTCTGGTTCAAAACGAAAATTAACATATGCCGAAATACGTATCGATTCGATGGTCACGACCCTCAACATTATATCCACGCATCTAAGAAGAGATAAGGAGACTTTTTAGAAAATACCAAACCCAAAAAAGTACAAAATTGCCCCCAAATAACCCCAAACGACCAATCTAGTCTGGTTTAAACCGAAAATGAACATATGCCGAAATAGGTATCTATTCGAAGGTCACGACCTTCAACATCGCACCCAAATGTGTTATAAGAGATAAGGACACTTTTTGGAAAATACCAAACCCAAAAAAGTACAGAAATGCCCCAAAATAACCCCTCTCGATCCAACCGGTCTGGTTTAAACCGAAAATGAACATATGCCAAAATAGGAATCGATTCGAAGGTCACGACCGTCAACATCGCATCCACACGTCTAATAAGTGATATGGACACTTTTTAGAAAATACCAAACCCAAAAAAGTACATAAATGCCCCCAAATAACCTTAAACAACCCACCTGGTCTGGTTTAAATCGAGAATGAACATATGCCAAAATGGGTATCGATTCAAAGGTCACGTCCCTCAACATCAAATCCACACATCTAATAATAGATAAGGACACTTTTTAGATAATCCCAAGGCCAAAAAAATTTAGAAATGCCGCAAAATAACCCTAAACGACCCACCCGGTCTGGTTCAAAACAAAAATTAACATATGCCGAAATAGGTATCGATTCGAAGGTCACGACCCTCAACATCACATCCACACATCTAATAAGAGATAAGGACACTTTTTAGAAAATACCAAACCCAAAAAAGTACAAAATGCCCCCAAATAACCCCAAACGACCAACTCGGTATGGTTTAAATAGAAAATGAACATATGCCGAAATAGGTATCTATTCAAGGTCATGACCCTCAACATCGCATCCACACGTCTAATAAGAGATAAGGAAAGTTTCTAGAAAATACCAAACCCAAAAAGTAAAGAAATGCCCCCAAATAACCCCAAACGACCCACCCGTCCTGATTTAATCGAAAATGAACATATGCCAAAATAGGTATCAATTCAAGGTCAAGACCATCAACATTGCATCCACATGTCTAATAAGAGATTTAAGAAAATACAAAACCCAAAAAAGTACAAAATGCCCCTAAATAACCCCAAACGACCTACCCGACTGGTTTAAATAGAAAATGAACCTATGCCAAATTAGGTGTGGATTCGAAGGTCACGACCTTCAACATTGCATCCACACGTCTAATAAGAGATAAGGACAATTTTTGGAAAATATCAAACCCAAAAAAGTACAGAAATGCCGCCAAATAACCCCAAACGATCGACCCGATCTGGTTTAAACCAAAAATGAACATATGCCAAAATGGGTATCGATTCAAAGGACACGACCCTCAACATCGTATCCTCACGTCTAATAAGTGATATTTACACTTTTTAGAAAATACCATACCCAAAGAAGTACAGAAATGCCCCCAAATTACCTTAAACGACCCACCCGGTCTGGTTTAAACCGAAAATGAACATATGCCAAAATGGTTATCGATTCAAAGGTCACGTCCCTCAACATCAAATCCACACATCTAATAAGAGATAAGGAAACTTTTTAGATAATCCCAAGCAAAAAAAAGCTTAGAAATGCCTAAAAATAACCCCAAACAACCCACCTAGTCTGGTTCAAAACAAAAATTAACATATGCCGAAATACGTATCGATTCGATGGTCACGACCATCAACATTATATCCACGCATCTAAGAAGAGATAAGGACACTTTTTAGAAAATACCAAACCCAAAAAAGTACAAAATTGCCCCCAAATAACCCCAAACGACCAATCCAGTCTGGTTTAAACCGAAAATGAACATATGCCGAAATAGGTATCTATTCGAAGGTCACGACCTTCAACATCGCACCCAAATGTCTTATAAGAGATAAGGACACTTTTTAGAAAAAACCAAACCCAAAAAAGTACAGAAATGCCCCCAAATTACCCCAAACGACCCACCCGGTCTGGTTTAAACCAAAAATGAATATGTGTCGAAATACGTATCGATTCGAAGGTCACGACCTCAACATCGCATCCACATATCTAATAAGTGATAAGGACACTTTTTAGAAAATTCCAATCCCAAAAATGTACAAAAATGCCTCTAAATAACCCCAAACAACCCACCCGATATGGTTTAAAACAAATATGAACATATGCCAAAATAGGTATCGATTCGAAGGTCTTAACCCTCAACATCGTATCCACAAGTCTAATAAGAGATAAGGACACTTCTTAGAAAATACCAGTCCCAAAAAATTACAGAAATGCTCCCAAATAACCCCAAACAACCCACCCGGTCTGGTTTAAACTGAAAATCAACATATGTCGAAATAGGTATCGATTCAAAGGTCGCGACCCTCAACATCGCATCCACACGTCTAATAAGACATGAGGACACTTTCTAGAAAATACCAAACCCAAAAAAGTACAGAAATGCCCCCAAATAACCCCAAACGACACACCCGGTCTGATTTAAATCGAAAATGAACATAGGCCGAAATAGGCATCGATTCAAAGGTCAAGACCGTCAACATCGCATCCACATGTCAAATAAGAGATAAGCACACTTTTAAGAAAATACGAAACCCAGAAAAGTACAAAAATGCCCCCAAATAACCCCAAACGATCGACCCGATCTGGTTTAAACCGAAAATGAACATATGTTAAAATGGGCATCGATTCAAAGGTCACGACCCTCAACATCGCATCCTCACGTCTAATAAGTGACATTGACACTTTTTGGAAAATACCAAACCCAAAAACGTATAGAAATGCCCCTAAATAACCCCTCTCGATCCAGCCTGTCTGGTTTAAACCGAAAATGAACATATGAAAAAATAGGAATCGATTCGAAGGTCACGACCGTCAACATCGTATCCACACGTCTAATAGGTGATATGGACACTTTTTAAAATAGCAAACCCAAAAAAGTACTAAAATGCCCCGAAATAACCTCAAACGACCCACCCGGTCTGGTCTAAACCGAAAATGAACATATGCCGAAATGGGTATCGATTCAAAGGTCACGTCCCTCAACATCAAATCCACACATCTAATAATTCTATAAGGACACTTTTAAGATAATCCCAAGGCCAAAAAAGTTTAAAAATGCCCCCAAAATAACCCCAAACGACCCACCCGGTCTGGTTCAAAACAAAAATTAACATATGCCAAAATAGGTATCGATTCGATGGTCACAACCCCCAACATCACATCCACGCATCTCATAAGAGATAAGGACACTTCTTAGAAAATACCAAACCCAAAAAAGTACAAAAATACCCTTAAATAACCCTAAACGACCAACTCGGTCTGGTTTAAATCGAAATTGAACATATGCCGAAATAGGTATTTATTCGAAGGTCACGACCCTCAACATCGCATCCACATGTCTAATAAGAGATAAGGACACTTTTTAGAAAAACCGAACCCAAAAAAGTAAAGAAATGCCCCCAAATAACTCTAAACGACACACCCGGTCTGGTTTAAATCGAGAATAAATATATGCCGAAATAGGTATCGATTCGAAGGTCACGACCCTCAACATCGCATCCACATGTCTAATAAGTGATCAGGACACTTTTTAGAAAATACCAATCCCAAAAAAGTACAAAAATGCTTCCAAATAACCCCTACCAAGGTTCTCCAAGCCAATCCAACGTATCTCTAACTAGATATGGGTTTCTAAAACCCTAGCTCTCAAGAACTAGAGAGCAAGAAGAAGAAACACAAGAGAGAGAGAGAAGGGGAAGCAAAAAATGTGGAGAGGGGGTAGCTTTGAAAAACGTGGAAGCCTCCTCTCCCACGTTTTGGTTTCCTTTTAAATAAAAAAATATTAAATTAAATCCTAATAGGATTTAATATAATCACATTGAGAGTCTAACTCTCTCTCTCTCCTGATATATCTCTTGATTGGCTCTTTCTGTCTATCTCAAAGTCTTTTACTAGGTGAAGAAGCAGAATCTAATAGGGAATGTGTTAATTAGCTATTTTATTTAATTATTAATGGATAATTATAATTAGCACCAAAAAACATTAATTAAATAAAGAGCCAATTAAATTAATAAATTCCAAATAACTCCCTATATGATAACTAATTATCATATACAACCCGCCCCCACTAATCAACACCATCATTATGGAATCTAGGGCATGTACACATGTACTGCCAAACCCCAATCCATAGTACATGTCCATATAAAAGCGTTTGTGCATCTGATCGGGTCCCGCAAAACTCGATAAAATACTTTGTTCAAATAATTATAAATAATGTATAATTTTATGTAAAATAGATTTTTGCAAAACCATTTCCAAAACGGCATTGGATCCAGATTCTGATCCGACCATGCATAGACAGTCTCTATCTTGGTGTTCCCCAATCGGGTAGTGGTGACCGTGTTGGATAACTGCTTCACTCACAAAGTGTTCACGCATTCCCAGAACACCAGCTTTGACTCGCTTGAGTCTCAGTCATTGATGAACCAAAGAATGCGATTACACTTTGCAGTGACAGGGTTCCCTCAGGCACAGGGTGTCGGTGACACATATCTATCCGTTCCTACATCTGGCAGTAATACATGAGGAAATCGAAAAAGTAGATTCTTCGCCAATGCACACATCAAACATGTGAGCACTCGCATTCGTACCTTGACATCACATGTCTAGGTATACCCAATGCGACGACCATATGATAAAGGTACCCAGCCCAAACCCTAGTTGTGACTACCATTTTAAGTAAGACTTAGGGAGACATAATGCTCAAAAAGTTTATATCGCATGTGACAATGTCAAACTAAAATATATAAATGTTCAATACAAAGGTGAACCGGGTTGAACTGGACCGAACCGGGTTTGATGGACACACACTTGTCCAACAATCTCCCACTTGTACATCAAAACCAATTCCCCATACATTTTAAACCCATGGCTTCCATGTGTTTCTCAAACACACCTGGTGACAAACCCTTTGTCATGGCATCAGACACATTTTCAGTTGTGTCCACTTTGGAGATACTCACGTCACCCTACTGGATAATCTCTCTGATGAGGTGATACTTCCGTTGCACGTGCTTGTTCCTCTGATGAGCCCTAGGCTCCTTAGCTTGTGCAATGGCCCCTCTGTTGTCACATAACAGGGGAATAGGGTCCTTGACAAGATCAGGGACTACCTCCAAATCTGATAGGAATTTCCTCAGCCAAACACCTTCTTTTGCTGCATCACAAGCTGCAAGGTATTTTGCTTCGATAGTAGAATCGGCTGTAGACTTTTGTTTCGCACTCCGCCACACAATGACACCTCCACCCATTAGATATACCATCCCAGACGTGGATTTTTTGTCATCCTTGTCAGTTTGAAAATCCGAATCTGTGTATCCCAATACTGACAACTGATCAAATCCAAAATCCAAGAAATATTCCTTAGTCCTTCTCAAGTACTTGAGGATATTCTTGATAGCACTCCAATGCTCGCGTCCAGGGTTAGATTGATAACGACTTACTATGCCTACTGCATAGCAAATATTTGGCCTCGTACACAACATGGCGTACATAAGACTCCCTACTGCTGAGGCATAGGGAATCCTCTTCATCTCTTCAATGTCTGTCTGAGACTGAGGACATTGAGATCTGGAAAGACTGACTCCATGTCTGAAGGGAACACTTCCCCTCTTGGAGTTCTCCATACTAAATCTGGCCAGGACTTTGTCTATATAGGTAGCCTGTGACAAGCCTAGCATCCTTTTCTGGCGATCTCTTACGAGTTTGATCCCAAGGATATAACTAGCTTCACCAAGGTCTTTCATCGAAAACGTTGTGGATAACCACTATTTTACTGATGAAAGAAAACCTACATCGTTACCAATCAGCAATATGTCATCTACGTATAAAACAAGAAAACATACTGCCCTCCCACTGATCTTCTTGTAAACGCATGGTTCATCCATGTTTTGATCAAAACCAAACGATTTGATTGATTGATCAAACCTGATGTTCCAGCTCCTGGAAGCCTGCTTCAGTCCATAAATAGACCTCTGCAATTTACACACCTTTCTTTCTTCCTCCAAGGAAGAGAACCCCTCTGGCTGTTCCATGTAGATTTCCTCTTGTAGGAACCCGTTCAGGAATGCAGTCTGCACATCCATCTGCCAAATTTCATAATCCAAGTGTGCGGTGATAGCCAATAAAATCCTGATGGATTTCATCATCGCCACTGGTGAAAAGGTTTTCTCATAGTCTATACCCTCTTTCTGGGTATAGCCCTTTGCCACCAGTCTTGCTTTGAATCTTTTGACCTTTTCATCTGCGCCCTTCTTCCTCTTGAAGATCCATTTGCATCCAATAGGCTTGACGTCAAGCGGTGGATCGACTAGAGTCCAGACCTTGTTGGAATGCTTTGAATCGATTTCAGAGCGCATTACCTTCAGCTACCTAGTGGCATCAACATCCTTTAGAGCCTCAGAGTATGTTATCGGATCATCATCCGATTCAACCAATACCATGTTGAACTCTTCCACTGTTTCCTCTTCGGTTAGAAGAGTTAGCCTGGTGGGTGGTCTAATAGTCCTCCCACTGCGTCGAGGTTCCTCAGGTGTTGGTATTTCAACGGGTATGTCAATTGGTCTCACTTCTGGAAGTGACGTTTCTAAGCCATCTGATAGCTCTTTTATGACTATTGGTTTGGACCTCTGGGTCATCATTTCTTCCTGCAGAAATGTGATGTGTTTGCTTACAATGACCTTTTGGTTAACCAGGTCATAGAAATAATAGCCTATCGTGCCTTTAGGGTAGCCTAAGAAATAGCATCTCGAAGTCCTGGATTCCAACTTGTCTGTCTGTTGCTTTCGCACATGTGCTATGCAACCCCATACCCTAAGGTGTTGAATACTGGGCTTTCGCCCTTTCCACAATGCAAAGGGTGTCTTGGCTACAGACTTAGATGGAACCCTATTCAAGATATATATCGCCGTCTCTAAAGCGTACCCCCAGAAAGAAAGAGGCAGCTCACTATAAGTGAGCATCATTCGGACTATATCCAATAGGGTCCGATTGCGTCTTTCGGATACACCATTTTGTTGTGGGGTACCTGGATTAGTTAGTTGACTAACTATCCCTTGTGATATGAGATGATCTTTAAATTCATCCGATAGATACTCCCCTCCACAATCTGATCGTAAGGACTTGACGAGTTTGTCGAGCTATCTTTCGACCTCGGCTTGGAATTCTTTGAATTTATCAAAGGCTTCCGATTTCCTACGCATCAAGTATATGTAACCATATCTAGAGTAATCATCAGTGAATGTGATAAAGTACTCATACCCATATCTTGCTTGTATGTTCATGGGTCCACACACATCAGTATGTATCAACTCCAATAGATCTGTGGCTCTAGCACCTTTATTGCTAAAGGGTTTCTTGGTCATTTTGACCTGAAGGCATGACCCACAGGTGGGGAATGGTTCCACCCTCAGACTCTCTAAGGGCCCATCCCTCACCAATCTACTGATTCGGTCCAAATTAATGTGACCTAATCTTATATGCCACAGGTATGTTGAGTTCACTGGAGCTGCTTTCCGTTTCAAATCAACATTTGAAACAACATTCGTTCTAATAGGGCAATCTAAAAAATACAAACCACTTTGCATATATCCGGATGCCACAAAGGAATTATTAAAACGAATAATCAATTTAGAATTAAAGGAAAAACTATATCCGTCCAAAACAAGTTTTGAAACTGAAATTATCTTCCTCTTAAAAGAGGGTACATAATAGCAATCCTTTAAAACTAAACCAGCAGAACTAAAATTTAAAATAAAAGTTTCCACAGCCATCGCCATGGTCTCAGCTCCAGTGCCCATCCGAAGATGCACTTCATTTCTTTCCAGGTTCCTTGTCTCCTTGAACCCCTGCAAATCATTGGAAATGTGAACAGTAGATCCACTATCCACCAACCAAGAATTGGTTCGTTTAAAAGATAAATTAGACTCATAAAGAATGTGAACATCAGATGTACCTTCTTTAGCAGCCTCTGTTTCATCCTGCTTCTTGTCTTTCAAAGTTACCAGGTAAGCACGATAGTTTCTTTTCCAGTGACCCTCCTTCTTACAATAGATGCACTTGCCTTTGCCTTTATTGCCAGACTTCCCACCCTTGGCTTTCAGGGTCTTGCCCTTACTTCCCTTTTTCTTCTTCTTCCCGTTTGAAGAAGGCTTTGCCTCAGTTGCATTGACCTTAGCCTTGTCCTTTTCTAAGGACGCTTCAGCCTCTACCAGTGCATTAGCAAGCTCGGTGAGCTCCATCTCCTTCTCAGACATCTTGTAGGACATCCTAAAAGGTATGTAGGCAGAAATGAGTGACGCTAAGATCACATCAGTCTTATATCGCAGGCTGAAATTAGTCCCCATGGATTCCAATTTTTCAAACAGATTGATCATTTTTATTACATGATCCATCACTGGAGTCCCCTGGGACATCTTGGAGTTATGGATTTGACTCACTGCATCAGAATGTGCGTGTGTCAACTACCTGTTGAACAATTCAGCAAGCTTATCCATTTTACACCCAGCAATGCGTATATCCTTGACTGAGTCTACAACTGACTTTTCCAACGATACTAGGATATAGAGTGATGTCTTGGAATCCCTCATGAGGAACTCTTGCATCTCTTCATTTGCCTCAAAATCGTTCGGGTCGGGTTGAGGAGGAACTTGTTCATCTAGAACTGTGTACAATCCTTCAGCAGTCAGGAGGAACTTAATGCTCTGGTACCAATCGACATAGTTTGTACCATTAAGTTTATATTCGCTAATGAGTGTTAACAGGTCGGAATTAACGGCAGCCACCGTATATTAATCTACAGATGCACAAGTAAATAACCACATGCTAATTAATGACCATTGAAAATAATAAATTGAGCACACACATCAATGGTCTTTCATGATTTGGATTTTCCTCATAACCCAAAAGATGAATTGGATACCTACAACCCTTGCATGCATAACTTACCCCATCGGGAGTTATTATACACACTGTGGTAGTGTGGACTAAGCTGTCCGCCTCATGGGCTTCCAATATTTTTGGCCACCTGGGTGCCATGTCCAGATCCTGTCGGCTGACACACACCCAAGTCATGTACTTACCTATCGCATTAGTTAGAATCATGGAATCATGAAAGATGGCCCACTGTCGCAGTGCCCTCTCACTATCCATACCCTAACGTATCTCGATAGAGGTAAATATTGATAAATGTGACAGTGGTCCTGGCAATATCTTGTCGACGTATGCGGGGCATATCACATAATCTCTACATTTATCTTCAATAGGAGGCCATGGACATGTCTACCGATTAAGACTAGTCCATATTATACATGTATTATGATTAAAGAGGTATTAAGCAACTCTCACATACATATCATGGATGAAATAAAATAACATAATTAATCAACATTAATTAAAAGTGATTATGGGATGGCGGCATTTTTATCAGAAGCAATTAAAGAACCCTCCCAATAAAAATAAAACTAATAACTTTGGGTGCATTTATCATGCCATAGATGCCACGCCTCAACCATCTCCTCCGCCCAATCACGTCTTCAAAGTAGGTGACTTGCATCTCCATAAGCTTTTAGCGCCACATGTGGATCACCATCTACATGCCCTGGGAGTCCTAACTCCTCTAAAATTACAATGGAAATCTAGGAAAAATTCTATACACTTTCCTTTCCATAATAATAAAGAAACCCCCCATGGAGAAACCAACCCACCATTTGGGCTGCCCATGGGGTGGAGTACATTTGTTTGTAAAAAAAGAAAGGGGGAGAGAGAGAAAGAGAGAGAAGCATCACATCCACCCATAACCCCATGTATCATATACATAAACAATCCATCCATTTATTAGAATGCCATTCCCATAATCACATCATAATATAATTTCATGCATGGGCATTAAAGCAAGTGAACCAAAAATTAAAACATGGATTCCTTCAATTATTGAACCACCACATCGCATGTGATAACATGTATCCAAACCCATAAATTAAAATCGCATTTTAATTGCAAGTGGGTAAAGAGGGAATCTCTTCACCCATCATCATCCTCCAAAAACAAAACAAAATAATAAAATTCTGTTTTGAAAAATAATTCCCTTTTTTTTTTAAAAATTAAACTGGAGGGAAAATAAGGGGGGTGCATGCAGCCCACTTGCGGAGGCTACAGGCACTCCCTGCGTAGCCCGTAAGCCCAAGGCCCACGGGCAGTAGCCCATGGCCAAGCCCGTAGGCCTGCTGCCCATAGGCTTGCTGCCCACGGATAGTAGCCTGTAAGCTGTAGCCCGCAGGCAGCAGCCCGCAAAGGGAATGCGCACATAGGCAGGCAATAGGGGGAGGGCGTGCGCAGAGGCTGGGCAGCGTGCGCTCCCCCCCCACATATAAACATGATTAAAAAAAAATTTAAATTAATAAAATTAATAATCACTCCTTAATTGGATACATGCTTCAATAATTGGAATAAATAAAACAAACCAAATCCATCATCACATGGGTAGGTTGTTACACTAACAACCTTGTAACTACCCATGTGCACATGGGAAGGTTGTTACAACAACCATATTCTAACCACCCATGTTCCAACTTGCATCTCACTCATGATAATCATATTAATCATTAATTATTCAATATTCATGGGTGGGAAAGGTGGCTCTGATACCACACTGTTGGTCAAACAATGGTCTAGGGATCAAACCATGGTTCCCTAAGGAGACCAAGATATTTATCCTCACGGTTTTGCACGCCCTGGGTTAGCCCATGGTGTCCCATGGGTGCCCCATTTAATTTTTAGGGCTTCCCATGGTCGCCCATGGGAACCCTGGTGTATCCCTGTTAGGGTTTCTCCTTCCCTTATGTGTCCCATAAAATTTATTATCACAGTAGGGACGAAGAAACTCATCCCTAGTCCATCACATGGCAAGGGGGATCCATCCCTAACTCGAATACGCAGCGGAAAAGGTCGATTCGAGTTTCTTTCGCATCCCATGAACATTAAATAATTAAAACAAAAAGAAATTATTCAAGAACTGCTAACCTAGTGAGCCTCAAGTGTTGCTCCTCCAATAGATAGTGGTTCTTCCTCCAAGAAGCACTTCGAGCAGACAGATCTGAACCTCAACCGGTGCTACCAAGGTTCTCCAAGCCAATCCAACGTATCTTGAACTGGATCTGGGTTTCTAAAACCCTAGCTCCCAAGAACTAGAGAGCAAGAAGAAGAAACACAAGAGAGAGAGAAGGGGAAGCCAAAAACGTGGAGAGGGGGTAGCTTTGAAAAACGTGGAAGCCTACTCTCCCACGTTTTGGTCTCCTTTTAATTAAAAAAAATATTAAATTAAATCCTAATAGGATTTAATATAATCACATTGAGAGTCTAACTCTCTCTCTCCTGATATATCTCTTGATTGGCTCTTTCTATCTATCTCAAAGTCCTTTACTAGGTGAAGAAGTAGAATCTAATAGGGAATGTGTTAATTAGCTACTTTATTTAATTATTAATGGATAATTACAATTAGCACAAAAAACCATTAATTAAATAAAGAGCCAATTAAATTAACAAATTCCAAATAACTCCCTATATGATAACTATTTATCATATACAACCCGCCCCCACAAATCAACACCATCATTATGGAATCTAGGGCATGTACACATGTACTGCCAAACCCCAATCCATAGTACATGTCCATATAAGAGCGTCTGTGCATCTGATCGGGTCCCGCAAAACTTGATAAAATACTTTGTTCAAATAATTATAAATAATGTATCATTTTATGTAAAGTAGATTTTTGCAAAACCATTTCCAAAACGGCACTGGATCCAGATTCTGATCCGACCATGCACTGACAGTCTCTATCTTGGTGTTCCCCAATCGGGCAGTGGTGACCGTGTTGGATAACTCCTTCACTCACAAAGTGTTCACGCATTTCCAGAACACCGGCTTTGACTCGCTTGAGTCTCAGTCATTGATGAACCAAAGAATGCGATCACACTTTGCAGTGATAGGGTCATCAGGCACAGGGTGTCGATCAGTGACACATGTCTATCCCTTCCTACATCTGGCAGTAATACATGAGAGAATCTACAAAGTAGATTCTTGGCCAATGCACACATCAAACATGTGAGCACTCGCATTCGTACCCTGACATCACATGTCAAGGCATACCCAATGCGATGACCATATGATAAGGGTGCCCAGCCCAAACCCTAGTCGTGACTACCATTTTAAGTAAAACTTCGGGACATATAATGCTCAAAAAGTTTATATCGCATGTGACAATATCAAACTAAAATGTATAAATGTTCAATACAAAGGTGAACCAGGTTGAACCGGACCGAACCGGGTTTGATGGACACACAAATGTCCAACAGCAAGAACGTATATGTTCACGGAACCTGAGGACATATGTTATGATGATTGTGAGTAGATTAGACACTTGGACTTAATTTCTGGAATGTTTTTGTGTTTGTGTTGAATGTCATCCATTCATATGTTGTGTTACTTATAAATGTGTTGTTGTGTTATAATCTCAATGCATACGATGCCGAATACAAACTCTTATTGAATGATGGATTATAATGGAAGTGATAACAATTATCATGTTGAATGCTAGACATTTTGGAATTGATATTTATCATGAATGATGAATGTGTATCGAATGATGTTCATGTTTAACAAATGCGAGATGATGTGGATTAAATATGTGGATATGCGATGTATGTTAATGATGGGATGCAAGTGTCATAAGTGGGCGCCGAACTTGTGATTGCCATGAGATAGCGATGTGAATGAAATATTGATAATGAATGATTGGATGTGTGTACCATGGATTTAGATCGGGTTGTGACCAGTGTGAGGGCAATGATATGGCGGGGGATCACCACGTGTCCACCTCATCAGAAGGGAGATGTGAATTGAATGCAGGGAGTCGCCACCTAGAGGAGGGTCTAGGACCCAAGATTGTAATATAATGACTCTCAAAAGATGCCCTTTTGGGGATAGATAGTCCGTTAGTCTAGCTACGGGTCAAGTTACAGTCCAGGGAAGATGTTAGGCACCCCAACCCGCCCAGACTTGCCGGTCTTTCTATTGCTAGGCAAGGTAAGGTCATAACATGCTTTTGAAAAGGAATAAGGTACAAGAAATTAAATAGAAAATGCAAGAAGTAGTAAAGAAATACCTGGAAGCTTAGCAGCATGGTAGGGGTTAGTATACATGAAAATAAAGAAAGGACTCAAAACCTAGATAACCTAAGCATGGTCGACTCTAAGCTAAGCAGGATAAAAGACGAATATATGAGAGCAAGGACAGTAGTTTGATGTATGTGCATGGAGAAGCATAGAAATTGAACTGCAAGACATATGCGTGACATGTGAATATTCATGATAGGAATGCTAGCATGAGGGAGTCTTAGACTACAAGGGATGGGCATCATGAAAAGATGCATGCATGGAAGTGGGATACAACATAAAAGTAATAAGGAAAGTAAGGAGTATATGTGATCACCATCTAGAGAGATGGGAACACTCTCCTTCAGAGATGCAAAATGAAGTAAAAAATGAAAACAACGTAGATTAAGTGAAACTAAGAAGCGAAGAAGGACCTACCTAGTTAGAAGAAGATCGAAACAAAAGTGTGGAGGTTTCCCTTTTGTAACTCAGGAGCTTTGCACGTGGAGCAAGTATCATCACTTGTGGCGGCTTCTCTTATCTCTTTGTAAGAAAAACGTCATTGTCCAAGAACGAAAGTCATCAGATGGATGTCTTTGAGCTTTGAATCTTGAAGCTTCAAGTGGGTATTGTAACATTCAAAGGAAGGGGAAGTAGTAGACTAAGGTCAAGTGGGGGGCCAATGCTAAGACTTCAAAGCAAGAGAGTGCGGGCTGAATTGGGGCAAGCAAGCACCAAAACAATAGAGAATTGAACTAGGGACCCTCCTCAACATGAGAGGGGGTGTATTTATAGATGTAGAGGGGTATGTGCACTCCCAAATTCGTGTAGGGACCTTGGGTTTGATCCGAATCTTCTAAAGGGGTTGTCTTTGCATCAACAGTGGATGTTTGGTCTAGATAAGAGCCAATGGGGGGGGGATAGCATCTATTTAGTTGTCTATGGGAATTTTTTTTGGGACCCAAGGAAGCCATTATACGCATCCAAGGTGCCAAAAATAGGCTTGGTCAAGAAAGGAATCGAAATAGGGGCTAAACATGGTAAGTTTTGGCTTCTCAGTTTTGTCAGATTCGACAGTGAACTGGGGTCGAGTCAACATCGAAGAGGGGTAAGGTCGACATGGAGTGGCTGTCGATGAACATCATTCGACATCGAGGGGAATGGATCGGTTGTCGATGTTTAAATTCTTGGTGTCGAAGCAAGTTAGACAGTAGGGATGTTCTGCCTGATAGTCAAAGGGCATGTCTTGATGTCGATGGTAGGTGGGGTCGATGTCGAATCGGGGTCTTTGAGTATTGACCTAGGTTTCGATGTCGATAGGCATGGTTTAGGCTATTTGGGCCAGGTTTTGTGTTGGGCCAAGTTAGTTCTAAGGAGTCTAGGTCAGGGCTAGCTTTCCAGGGGACCTTGGAAGGCTTGGAGGCTCTGGTATGGGCTCCAGCAAGGGGAATCGATGATCGATGAATGGATTCGGGCATTGCACACTGGCACTACATCCATAGATACACCGGCTCTAGGCCTTGGAGGGTGCTCATCATCGTTATGGGAAACCTCAGGGGGGGGAAGATAAAATGAAGTATCTACAGATGCCCTTCTTTGACTAAGACTGTGCAACAATTGTAAGTTAAAGAAGTGATTTTGCGAACACTTCGCTTTGTCGGGCACAAACTCACTCGTGGCTTGCTCAGGGAAACTGGAGTACTGGGGATAGAGGTATACCTGCGCAGGCGGCTCCATCGGTTGAACTGGTAGTAAAGCTCGGGCTACCAATAGTACTGGCTGTGCTGGCTGGGGTGACGAGATTGGCCGATAATATGAGCTCTTCCATCGGGGTTGTAAATAGTATCTGCGATGATTTAGGCATACTAGGAAATATTGTCATTGATAGGGCAAAGGTGCATGTGAGGATTGCCGATAGAATGGGCACTCCTGGGGAGTAATTCATTGTTGATAGGGCATGGTGCAGAGGTAGTTTTGTAATTGCCGCAGGTGGCTGAACTGCTCTGGCCATGGTGAGGGCAGTCTTAGAATTGTGTCGATGCAAGAGCATGTGGGATACACTGATGGAGATCCTAAGTTGGTAATCGCTGATTGTGCGGGTGTGATTGGAGATTGGAATCTTGCTTGATTGTGGGGGCGGTCCACGTGTAAGGTGGCTATCAGCATGCTAGGGGTGCCAAGTCACCATGGGTGTGGACCCACTTGTTTAAACTTTGAATTTTTGTGGCAATGTACACAATTCGACAATGAAAAGGGCTTCTTCGATAGTGAGAGCCCACGTTGATATCAAAGTGTGTTGCTCAACAGTGCGTCGATGCCAAGATGTACTTGGTTCGATGTTGATTCTGGGAAAAATTTACTGATATGAATACAAAAGGTCACTTTCCATAATCATTTCTATCATTGATTTTCTTTGAGTGCTTAGGGTTTCCAAAAAGATTTTTGGCTATTTGAGGCCGTGTGACTTCATTTGTGCACCAAGTCTTGCATTCTTAGGTGCGAATTGATCATCTCATCCTCCTCTCTATATGCATCCAAGTGAAATTTCAAGAGAAGCTCCATTTTTGTGAATTTTGTTTGTCTTTTTGATTTTCCCCTTTGTTCTTCGCCACTATGACTAGGCAAGATAAGGGCAAAAGGCCCATGCTCTCTAGGGATACGCTAATTCCCAAATGGTCGTGGAGCCAGGGCATCATGTTGCGAGAGGGAGACGAATCCGCTCATCGTCTGGAGACTGATCCGGATGAGGATGTCTTGAGCGATTATAGGGAGACATTGAGGGCTCCATGGTACGAGGGCCATCTCCTCAGAGAGACACCCACGAATATTTGCAATAACGTGTGGAAGCCATCCAAGGTAAGCATTTGAACTAGAATCTCAATTTTGATATTTTTGTTCGCATCATGTATGCATGCTTGTAACATTTGCATTCCACTAGGGATTTTATATGCCTCTTGTTCCAGATTGTATGCTTTTTTATGCCAATCATATTGTTAATTTTGCCCTTACTTTGCTTGTAATTGACTGATCATCTTTGGCTTAGGTTCATGTATGGACTGACCCATTTTGGAACCACCTTGATGCTTGATCCTTGTTTTTTTGTCATGTCCATGTAATGATGGCCTTATGCCTGTGAACTTCCCAATTGTGTGTGGCCCTACTGTTTTTGTTGGGATTTTTTTTGAAAGGGCTATTGGGATTTGTTGGGGATATATTGACTTGCATAGCCACTTGGTATTGCCCAAGAAAATGAATTCCTGATTGCTTTGACTGTGTGCCCTATTGGGTCTCATGAAGACTTTTGTTTAGATTGGGCTCATGCCTTGTGACCGAACATGGATGGGATTGATAGCATAGGTTTATTTTATGGGTTTCTATGTACAGGATTTAACCCATTTGGGAACCATCACTATTGTTGATGACTTGCTTCTCACCTTATTTTGATTCTCTGGGGACTTTAATGTTGAATTGGCCTTATTCGGATGTGCAAGACCCCGTGACCTACCATAAGTATGGGTCATGTATGATTGTTCTCAGCTAGTATAGCCAACTTTGCGGTGTGTTCATTGGCGGATAGCGACTGTCAGCTTCGAGGATTCGGCTCTCCTGTAGACTAGATCTTTCGACATGTCTCCGACGCAGGCCTTGGTTGAGAGGTGGTGGCCCACCCACTCATACATTTCACTTTCCTATGGGTAAGATGGCTATTACCCCTCTTTACGATTTCTTATACATTGGCCTCTCATTTGGTGGTGAGGCGGTGATGGGGCACCCTTGTGGTTAGGACTATTCGGAGGAGGATTTGAAGAAGCAACTGGGATCTCTTCTCCGGATTCGAATGTGGAGGTGCAATGATTAATCGTGAGTGGGAAGGGAAGACAGTGATAGATTCCTCCAATCGTGGGGAGATAGATCAGCTGGTTAGGTGTTTCCTTCTATACCTGTTGGGGAACACCCTGTTTAGTAGCAGTGGTATGAGGATCCACATCTCCCTGGTGTGGTAGCTCCGTGACTTGTCGAAGGTCTTGACTGGGTCGGGGCAGGCTATGCCCATATCCTGAGGACATTGGATTCCTCAGCCATGCGGCGCACCCAATGCATCGGTGACACTTGGTTTGTACCAGAGGTGATCCGATGTTTTGTATTTCCTCATATTTGACCTCTATTTTCTTTGACTTATTACTTGTACTGACATTCTTTTGTCCTGATTACAGTGCTGGTGTTATGATCACTTGGGAGTACAGACTCCCAGGTTGAGGACTCAGGATGAGACCTATTCCTTGAGGGTGGGGATGTGGTTGGTTGATAACACCCGTCCAAAGGAAAGGACTATCCTTGTGTTGGTTGTCAGGGAGATGCTGAACTGGCTCTCCCCACAGGAGGTAAAATTTTCTTTTTTCTTTTTGGTTCTTGCTTGTCTTACGCTTGCTTCTGACTTTGATGTGCTCGCTTGTTAGGTCGTGTGGTAACCCTTTGAGACTCTTTAGTTGAGTGTACAAGCTCAGTTGGAGGTTGCTCGAAAACTTGTGCCTTGGCGCATGGTTTTGTCGGGCCTTCTAGGTACACTTGGTACCTGAACAATAGGGCCTATAAGAAATGGCCTGGTGTTAAGAGGCCTTCTATCCCTAGGTGGCTTCCTCACTTCATGCTCGAGCTAGAGAGACTCTCGAAGAAGGAAATGAACTAGCTCATGAAGGGCGTTGAAGCACGGCCCTTCATTGAGATGAACTCATGGGGATGCTATCGCGAGTGCAAGACGAAGGAGTTGATGTGTGCCCGACTTACTCCTTCTGGTCCATGGGTAAGTCCTAACTTCTTATATCTTTCGCGATTTTGGTATCCAATTTGTATCTTGGTTACTGAATTGGCCTTTATATGTATAGGCTCCGACTGGTGCTGAGCCTTATGAGGCAGGGGATGCGGCTACTGCTACTGATGCTTCAATCCACGAGACTACCTCATTTGGGTCTCCTATGACAACACCCCCTCTAGCGGTGAGACTGGGGCTAGATCATCTTCGGCACCTTCATGTTCTCATAAGGTGCCGAATGCTTTCTTCCCGGTTCCAAGGTTTTCATTCGTCTGCCAGGGCAAGGAGGTGCCATCCCTCGACCTTCTTCATCTGTGGTTGGCTATCCGTGCAGCTACGATTTCATAAGTAGCTTAAACCTTGCTTCGGTTTTACTATTTTTTTATTGGCCTAACCATTACTTTGGTGTAGATTCCTGGCTATAGGTATGACGACCTATTTGGGATGGTTGCCGACTTGAAGGAACTTGTTGCCTCTCAGAGCGAGCGGATTCTCCAGCTTGTGAGTTGTTGTTTCTTTGTATTGTTGCCTGCAAGGTTAGTATATAGAACAAATACTAATGCTGATGCCTAATACCGGATCCCAAAGGAAAGAGACGAGGCTCTAGCTGCTGCCCAGTCTGCCCCAGCTACAGAGATTTTGATGCCATAGTCCCCGATGATTCGGATAGATGATCCCATCGATGGCCAGGATACGAGGGTCAATGAGGAGTAATAAGAGAGAGAAGAGGAAGATGAGGAGGATGAGGAGGATGAGGATGATGAGGATGATGATGAAGAGGGGTCCAGAGAGGACGAGGAAGGTGGTGGACAATAGTTATGTCCTCATTTTGTTTTTCTTTATTTTTAAAATGTGTGGATAGTTTCGGGGCTTCGAGCGCTGTAAATGTTTTTTTGAATGATTTTGATTCGTTGATGTTTTAATCCATTCTTAGGATTTTTGATCAATTGAATGTGTTGAATGGTTGAAATGTGATGTATGCAAGTGTGGGTGATTTGGGATGGTCAATCGTGACCCTAGTATGTAGGTTGATGTGTCGGGATGGTAGGGACCCACTAGTGTAGTGCGGACTGCCCAAATATGTAAAAATTCACTTGGTAGTAAAATTACAGTACTACATCGAGCTGTTGTCGATCGACATTGGGAGGGTATACCTTGACATTGATATTGGGTGTCTTCGATATCGAAATTTAAATTCTGACTGTCGAATGAACTTAGACAATAGAAGTACATTGCTCGACAGTGAACCATCTGGAATCGACATCGAGATTGATTCCTCGATAGTATGTCGATGTTGATGGGACCGTGGTTCGCTGTCGACTCGGGATCTTTCACTATCAACCCCATGTTTCTAATTTTGAATTGTTTCCTTTTTGAAAAGCCTAGTTGCGGGATTCTTTGATTCTTCTTCCCTTCTTGAGCCTTTGCTTGTCCTTGGGGAGTGTAGAAACTCTCATTCTTCCTTTCCTTGCTATTGGAGAATTCTCTCACGAGGGTTTTCATCTCTTTTCTTCTCCTCTTGCTGTATTTTCTTTATTTTCTTCAAGCAAAGGACAAGGCTTTGTGTTCTTAGATCGATTCTATGTTGAGAGATGACTGTGAAGCCTTGGGGAGAGTACATCTTCAACCTTTGGCGGGTATAAAGAACATGGTGCTTGCATCAGAGTTACTTCGAGGTGTCTCTCACTATTGGATCCCGGACATACATGTTTTCCACTTTGGCATGGCTGAGGTATGTCCTACTTACGAAGAATTTCGTGTAGGTTTCCTCTCTCCTCGTCATGGTGCTATGATACATCCCATCTTGAACGATGCTATTCCAAGGATATCGTGTCCTTCTTTGGCTTGAAAGGGGGCGTCTTCCCTACTTTATGCATGGTCACCGTATCGATGTCTTGGCGATTATTCGCCTCTTTATGGGTCAACATAGGGGTGACCGTGGCTTCACGGAGTGTAGGAAGAGGGCCTTCTTGTTTCGTGTCATCGCTCAATTCCTTCTTCATTCTGGTGCTCGCGGGGCTTCCCCTGTGTTGATAGAGGTTGTCAAGCAAATCCAGTGTGGTGGTGATATTGTTCCACTATTTTGACGAAAATGATGAGAGGGCTGGATATCCTGAGTGGGAGTCACACCCCTCATAGTGAAGACTTTACTGGCAGTCCCTACTTGTTGCAGGTACTTCTTTTGCTCTTCTTTTGTGATATCTCTCTCTCTTTTACCATATTTCTAAAATTACTTTCATTCTATTTTATAGCAGATTTGGCTTTGTGAGAGGCTACAGTTTGGGAAGCCCATGAGAGGAGATTTTAAAATCAAACATTATCATTTCCGCTCGTTAGTGATGGAGTATCACCATTGAGACACTTGGGAGCATGCTCTTTTCCATATCTCTTTTGATGACATTCAGTGGCGGTGCTCTTGGTGCCCTGTAGATGCCCCAATGTTGAATTCTGCTGGGTGTAATTACGTGCACCTGATGGGGTTAGGTCACAGTTCTTTCTACATACCTAATCGACTGCATCGACAGTATGGACGGACTCAAGACGTGCCAGTGGAATTGGTGAATTTCTTTCCCCCAGAACAGCTGGACAAAGAGATGGTGGCAAGGATTGCAAGTCTGTTGCAATCAAAGATGATCCTAAAGAATGTGGGAGCTATTGATGATGGTGGGATGACTGTTGAGTATGAAGATTGGGTGAAAACCCAAAGAAAGGGGAAGAAGAAAAATGTAAGGAGGAGGCTGACGTGGGAGCGGAAGGAAGCTTCAAGCTCTTCAAGTTCTAAGCATTCCAGGGAAATAGAGGAAGATGATGGTGAACACACGGATGACCCGGTTGTTTTGAGGGCAAGAATTGTAAAGTTGCAGAAGAAGGTGGAATACTTGAGTTATTAGGATTTTTATTGCCAAGAGTAGTCATTTATTTATTTTTTTGTTTCCTTTTGAACAAGTGCTTGTTTTTTAATATTAACTAAACTTTGAATTTGTGATTGAACTTTTATGGACTTTCTTTATTTATTATTGTGAGGATCTATTGTTTTCCCGGGGCGCTTGAATGGCGCGTAGAGGGTTTAATGTTGCTCCTCGCTAGGAGGGAGAGAAGGAATGCATCTTCTCAGAGGTATGGTTCAATTTATCAAGGGATGGGGGTCATACAACAAATTGAAAATGGAGTCGCCACCTAGGTTTAGGGCCTAGGACCCATTGGTGTAGCCCTAAAAGGGCTATGAGACTTCGGTTGGTCTGGTCAAAGATTCGGGGTAAGTGGTCAGTGCTACGAGAGTGGGAAGGTGTTAGGCACCCTCCTCGCCCGAAAAACCGATCTTTCTACTAGATGCCCTTTTATGAATGTCCTATTCCCATATGTATGGCTAAATAATGATGCACAAACTATTTAATTAAATTAAACTATGTTGCACTAACTATTGTATACTACACGAGAATACTTGAAAGGACTACATCGTACTAGAATTAAAAACTTAACGGAAGAAACATATACCTGTATGCTTTAAGTAAATGCAATTATTCAAGACGAACAACATCCCCTAGCTTAAGTGGAGGCAAAAGACTGGCTTTGTTCCTTCGTCGGATAGAGTAATGGCTTACAAGTGTCGAATCTCAAGATCTTAGACAGAATAACAGTGTTCCAAAGCTTTGAAAACTAGAGGCTCAAAGGCCGGACAGAGTGGCTATGCCATGGGAGGTTTTCCAGATTTGAGAAAAAAGGGGTCGAGGAAGCCGGACTTGGATAGCCCAGACTATGGACAGAGGGACAAGGCTCGAAGGCTCAAAATCGGATTGGGGAAGAGCTCGAAATAAGGAAACAAGCAAAAAAACTGGAAAATTGGAGCTCTGGGGGTGCCCCCTCTCCCACAAACTTGGATTATGCAAAAGAGGGGGGTGACCCCCTTTTTATAGGAAAATTTTAGGTTCAGTGGCACCGTAGAAAATGTACGGGGCCATGACAGAGCAAAAAATGGGAAAAATCTGGATCTGGACACTCGTGGGGCCACACGATAGGGTCGTACAGGCACGCATGGCGCCGCACGACCGATCATCGTCCTCATTAGGGGGTGACAAAATTCAGCGTCTATAGTGTGCCCCTCTTTGGCTGAGGCCTATGCCAACAGCTGAAGGGTGAAGATAAAAGATTACTTGATTTTGTCACCAGAAGCATGCATCACCGCCCCTTTGCTCGTAGGTGACAGAGTTGAATGATAAAACTGCGTTTCGGCAAAATTATTTGGTGAACGAAAATTGCCGTCACTTTGCTCATGGGTGATGGATTTTTAAACAACGCTTTGGCAAACCATTTGGTAAATCCTTTGAGATTTTAGGTGGCATTACCTGAGCGTGTACTTACCTGATGGGACAGCATTGCTCGGCTGGGTTTCTCCCTGGCATTCGAACATTTGCTTCCTGGGATTTTGATCTTTGAACATTGTTCGGTCGGATTTCCTCCTGAAGTTTGAACATTGCTTGATTCTGAATTGAAACGGCGTTGCTCGCCTGGACTTCTAATAATATGATAGCATTATGACCGAGTGATGATAGTGTACGATGAGACAACATCGTGACAGAAAGTGTAACGATGAGACGGCGTCGCAATCGAATTTTTGAAAAGTGTAACGATGAGATGGCATCGTGACCAAACTTTTGAAAGTATAACGATGTGATGGCATCGCGACCAAATTTTTTAAAGTATAATGAAGAAACGACATCATGATCGAATTTTCAAAAGTGTAACGATGAGATGTCATCGCGACCGAATTTTTGAAAAGTGTAACGATGAGACGACATTGCGACCGAATTTTTGAAACTGTAACGATGAGATGGCATAGCGATCAAATATTTGAAAGTGTAACGATGAGACGGCTTCACGACTAAATTTTTGAAAGTGCAATGATGAGACGGCATCGCGACTGAATTTTTGAAAGTGTAATGATGAGACGACATCACGACCACATTTTTGAAAATGTAACAATGAGATGGCATCATGACCGAATTTTTGAAAGTGTAACAATGAGACGGCATCGCGGCCGAATTTTTGAAAAGTGTAACGATGAGACGACATCACGACTGAATTTTTAGAAGTGTAATGATGAGATAGCATCGCGACCAAAATTTTAAAAGTATAATGATGAGATGGCATCGTGATCGAATTTTTGAAAGTGTAACGATGAGATGGCATCACGACTGAATTTTTGAAAGTGTAATGCCCGGCATCGCGACCGAATTTTTGAAAAGTGTAACAATGAGATGGCATTGCGACTGGATTTTTAAAAGTGTAATGATGAGACGACATCATGACTGAATTTTTGAAAGTGTAACGATGAGATGGCATTGTGACTGAATTTTTGAAAGTGGATGTCTCCTGGTGCAAAATTTTCAAAAAGAATAATTTAGGGATAGCGACAAGGCCCAAGGGAACACGGCATAGAGGCCCAAATTTTTTTTTGCGCAGACCTACATGGCGCCACCTTGTGGGGCCGCGGGCAAGTGGCACCACTACGGGGGGCCACAACCAGGCTGCGGTGCCGCTAGGCCTTGGCCTTTGGCTATAAAGGGTGGGGGGTCTCTCATTCCTCTCTTCCTTTGGGTTTCTCTCCTTGGAGCTCTGCCCTCTCTCCTCCTTTTTCCCTTTCTTTTCTTTTGCATTTCCCTCTTCTTATGTTTTTTGTTTTCTTTCTTCATCATGTCTGCGTAGAAAGCTCGGTCTAGGAGCCCTTCCTTAGGGTCATTGGGAGACATGCGCGCGGAGTTGTACATAGTTCCACTGTGATGGATACTACCCATCACAAATGTTGCATTATCTGGGGTCAAGGTCTCACAGGTGTAAGTGACTCTTGCCTTCTTTCTCTTTTATAGCATATGATTGGTTTAGTTTTTCATTTTGGCTATTCATTTGGTAGGATCTCTTTTGCCCCTCGTTATAAGAAATACCGCCGTACGGACGATTTTCAGTCGTGGTATTGGTAGCTTCATCCCTTTGTGAGGGAGAGGGTAGATCACACTGGGCTTGGTCGCACGGCCCAAGTAGTTGCCCCAAAGCTCGATACTCTAGTCGTTCGAGCCTTAGCTGATCGTTGGGGTCACCCAGTCTCACTAGCTGCGCCTTTGTCCTTTGGGTACATTTTAGTTCCTTGTCTTTTCCATTTTTCTTCTTTTCTTCCATTTCCTTATCTCATCCTTTATTAACAGGTGTGGTACTATGAAGTTCTAGGGATTCATGTTCCCCCTTCTCCTGATGAGACTGTCCCCTACATCCCTAGGGCAACATGCTGGGGGGCATCAAGGTGCACCATCATTGACGAGTTGCAAGTGCACCTCCAGCTCAACGACTTGACAGTCAACTGGGTAGTGTCAACACTTTCCTCATGTTATTGTGATAATTATGATGACTGACTTGCGCTCACCCAGAGGCAGATAGTTTTTGAAGGACAGGTTGGGGCCGAACTTTACCTGGGAGAGAGGGTTACTCTTCAGTGGTATTCCGCCCAGCTGGGACCTCATCCTCCTCCTTCCCATATGCATTCTGTTCTTCTATTTCCTGACATTGGAGAGTTGGGGGTTGGAATCCCTACCCTGGGATTGACTTTGGCTTATCGAAACTATCAAGAAGTTCTCTTTTGAGAGATGGTCTGCATTCACCTAACTCGAGAGGGCCCTGTGGTATTCTTCTGAATTTTTCCCTTTATGTTCTTTTTTTTTTCTTTGTCCTGACAAAGTTGCTTTCTTCTTTTCGTAGTATCCATATCGTCCCTTGATTCCTGGTGCATATGTGATACCTCCTTCATATAGCTGCAATGCGGATTCCCGCCCTTCTCAGAGCTCTAGTATCGGACTTCGCATTGTGGGGATGAGTGACCTCATCCCAGGGTATCGAGGATGGAGCACCTTTTCTCTCTCTGACACCAGTCTTCAAACTGTTCTTCCTGCTTACAAAGTTTCTGATCATGACTTGGGACTTCCTGTTCCCTTTGATGGGGTATGTCACTTTTTTCTTCTTTTTTTTTTTTTTTTCTTTCACTGAATTCCTCATCCTTGGTGCTGACTTTACTCTTTTGTTATAATAGATTAACGCCGTGTAATATACTGATATGCGTCGGATGCAAGCAAGCATGGATGCGGTGCTTTCCGAGCGGACATGTTATGTCCAACAACTGGTGAGTGCTTTCTCTCTTTTTTTTTCTATTCTCTCTCTTTTTCTTGAGACCTTACCTTCTCAATATGAAACCAATCTAGAGTGGCCAGTTTGGCGATATGAGGGATTCTCGAGATTATCATGAGAACTGTAGCTACAATCAAGCTGAGAAGAATAGACATCTCAGGAGACAGTTGGCATTTGCGAGAATCACCCCTGCCTCATTCGTGCTGCATGATGATGAGAGCAGTGATGATGAGGAGTATGCCGATGATGATGATGATGATGATGATGATGAGTAGCTAGATGCCAAGACTTTATACTCTAGTGATGAGAACTAGTCTTCTATCCTTCCTTTCTTATTACATACATTTTCTTTAGATTTCATGTTTTAAATATGGGAATGTGGCTGGGATGATTGGACGATGCCCTTTTTTTTATTTTTTTATGCTTTATGGAATATGAACAATATGTTAATCTTTTTGAGATACTTGCTTTTTCCTTTGCAACGCATAATTCCAGATATTTTTATTTAATCCCTGATCATTACATGCATGGAAACGATAGAGGGGTTAGGAAAACCAAAAGGGGTGGGGAATTGACACTTAGACCAACAATGTCACCTTGCAATTACATATTTCCACCATAGTTTATCCAGTTGATTCATAATCTTCGGTGTTAATTCTTCTGGTGGTTGATTCTTCACTTCTATCATCTTGAGCGGTGACTGGTATTGTGTTGGCACTAGATGAGGCAAGTAGAAAGTAGTATGAGTCAAACCCATTAACCTCACAACATTGTAGCCTGGAGTCTCGAGAATTGGGGTTTTCATGTCCCACCAATGACAGTTCCATTGAACCTGCTCATCTGTTCTTTCTTCCAAATACTTCTTCCAGTCCTTGATTGCATAGAATTCCTCCGTCTCTCTGCGAATTTGGAAATACTTTGGCTGAAATCTGGCATCAGCTATAGGTTTGACTAACCGTAACCTTTCCATCAACCATATCTGCAAGATTGTGGGTGATCCCGTGTAATAATCTGTTCCATATTTCTGGGAGGCACTCATTTCATCCAGACCTTTGAAACTCTTCGCTAGTATGGTAGGGACGAAGTCACATCTATCTAGGACTAGCCAAACGAGGTTTGCAACCACAGGGGAACACCCTTCCTTAGAGTTCATAACAAGTATCTTCCAATCATGCAAAAGAGATACGCTCTCCTTCTGTTCTTTTATTGGGTTCCTTTGACTCCTTTTTCCTTAGAGAAAATCCCTGCTACTTTTAGAATATCCACCTTTCCGTAATTTATGATTTCTTTGACTTCTCTCTTGGTCCATCCAAAGAAATCTTGTAGAACTTCTTCGTAGTTGCTGCACAAGGGGAAGGGGTAAAAGAGTTTCCCTGGTGGTGGTGAGAGTATGGAAGCTTGGAATTCTTCAATTGTGGGTGTTGTCCTTACTTCTCCAAATCTGAAAACATGCAGTTTTGGATCCCAACATTGGTGCACTTGTCGGAGCATGTCGTGATGAATTTCCATGCACATGATCCTTCCTAGGACTGGCAATCGGACGTCTTCTAGAAGAGTTGGATCGTTAGAATTCATGTTAAGGGTCCACTTTCATGTTAAGGGTCCACTTTCGCAAGATCTCATCGAGGGAAGTCGCCTTTTATGGATGATGCATGTTACCTGCACTCAAAAGAGCTTACTTAATTAATTGGAACAAGTCTCCTTTCTTTTTTTCAGACTCAAAGATTAGTCATCTCCTATTAGAAACACATGGGAGAATACCAAATGGTGGACTTTTTTTATATAACAGATAGAAGTGCCGAGTGGTAGAACTAGCGGAAAGGATTCTTGAATGATCGAGATGCCGAGTGGCAGAATTGGAGGAATGTCCCTTGTGGGGACTGGCTGTTGTGACCACACTTGGGCAAGCCAAGTTGCCTATATATCCTTTGAAAAGGAATCAGGTCAAACGTAGTTCATGTAGATGAAATGGCTACATAAAATATTTTTTAAGTTGGTCCATATTGACAAGGCCCTTTAGATCCTCTCCATCCAAGTCAGTGAGACGATCTGCTTGCCCAGCCAAGATTTCCTTCACATAGTAAGGCCTGCTCCAATTAGGCCTGAACTTGCCTCTTGGGTCATGAACCGGTGCTCTTTGTTCTCGAAGTACTAAATCTCTTTCTTCGATGTTGCGTGGGCAAACTCCTTCATTGAATGCCCTTGCCATCCTGAGTTGGTATTTCTTGAGATGATCCATAGCTTTCATCCTCTTTTCATCAAGTAGGTTAAGCTTATCATATCTTGCTTGCATCCACTCTCTTTCAGGCAATTTGCTTTCCATCAATACTCTGAGAGACGGTACTTCGATTTCTGTGGGTTGTAGAAAATGGCTGATACCCATAAGGATTGGGCAGAAAAGCTCTCATACACATTATGGGCCTATCGAACCTCAATTCAAACTTCTACCGGGGCAACCCTTTTTTCCTTGGTTTATGGGATTGAGGCAGTACAATATAACTTTGACATTCTTGTTGGCTGCTTCCACTCCCCCATTAGTCTGTGGTCTATAAGTCATAGACTAATGCCTTCGGATACCCAAATTGGTGCAGAACTTGTCCGCTTTTCCCTAGAAATGTGCTCCTTGATCAGATATGAGAGCATGTGGCACTCCATCCTATTTTGAGGATTTTCCTAGCGAGCATCCTAGCATTCATGTGTGGTTCACAAATTCCTTGATGGATTTCTTCCATGATGATTTAGGCCTATTCCTCGTCTACGCACAGTAGTTGTTTGCCATCGTAGGATCTCTTGTATAGCAGGTCGCCTTGAAGTACAAACTGTGTGGCATGCTTTCATAACCTCTTCTGTTCATTGGCCATAGAATTCGAAGGATATTTTATTTCTCTGATGAAGTCAATGATGGGTATAGACCACGACCTCCCATTAGTTGTCAGAGCATTTACTGACTCTTCATATTCTGGTCCATGCTTCTATCTACCAAAAATGGGTGAACTTGAGTATCTGGAGTGCATTCAAGCATTGAAGCCCAAAGTAGCTAGGGCATCGGGAATCTGTTACTGTCCCTCGGCAAATATTTGAAGGTGATTTCATCGAAGCTCTTGATCAAGTTCTTCACATGTTCTTGGTAAGGCTTCAAATTTTCATCCTTTGTCTTCCACTTCCCTTGGGTTTGACAAATCACGATTGAGGAATCTCCATAGACTCTCAGCTTCTTGATCTCTAATGTCATGGCACCTTCAAGATCGATTGCGCATGCTTCATGTTTTGCAATATTGTTGGTGTAAGGGAATTTTAGGCGGAATGCAGATGGTAGATTGAGATCATCTAGGGTTATCAATAATATTCTTGCCGCATATCCCCTCTGATTGGCTGCACCTTTAAAGTACAATTACCACCAATCTTCTTCCTCGACATATGCTAAATCCTCATCTGGGAATGAGTCTTCCAACGGCTGTGATTCTACCTCGGTTGGGTACGCTGCTAGATAGTCCGAGATTGCTCGTCCTTTTATGGATTTCTGGTTCACATATGTTATATAAAATTTTGACAACAACTACAACCATCTGGCCATCCTTCCTATTCTTCTCAAAGAGGTATTTAATCGAATCCTTCCTTGAGATGAGCCGGATTTGATGTGCGATCATGTAATGTCTCAGCCTCTTGGTCGCCCAAACCAAAGCAGTGTACGTCTTTTCCAATGGGGTGTAACGAGTTTCGTACTCCAACAATTTCTTGCTTAAGTAGTAAACTGCGTGTTCTTCCCCACTCTTCTGATCTTGTTGTGCCATCATGGTTCCCATTGATGTTTCACTGACAGTTAAGTATAATAGCAATGGTTTGCCCAATACTGGCGGAACAAAGACAGATGGATTCATTAGGTATTCTTTTATCCTTACGAACGCCTCTTGGAACTTGTCATTCCATTGCTTTGGTTCTTCTTTCTTTAGGAGCTTAAAGATGGGTTCACATATGGTGGTTACCGGGCTATGAATCGACTTATGTACTGAATTCATCCTAAGAAACCCAGGATTTTTTTTTCTATTTTTGGTGCTGGCATTTCTGTTATGGCCGTTATCTTGTCATGATCCATTTCAATTCCTCTCTCACTAACAAGAAATCCTAGGAGTTTCCTTGCTGTTGCTACGAATACGCACTTCTGAGGGTTCAACCTTAGCTTGTACTCTTTATTTTGTTCGAAGAACTTCCTCGATGCCGTAAAATGCCCTTGTCGAGTGACTGACTTGACAATCATGTCATCCATGAACACCTCCACTTCTTTGTGTATCATATCATGGAGAATGGCCGTTGTCGCCCTTTGATATGTTGCCTCAGCAGTCTTCAAACCAAATGGCATAACCTTGTAATAGTAAGTTCTCCATGGTATGGTAAATGCTGTCTTTTGTTTGTCCTTTGGACAAATGCTGATTTGATTGTATCCGAAGAATCTGTCCATGAATGATAACAAGGCTTGTTTTGCCATGTTGTCGACCAGTATGTCAATGTGCGACAAGGGAAAATTGTCTTGTTGACTGACTTTGTTGAAGTCTCGAAAATCCATACACATTCTCACCTTTCCATCTTTTTTGGGTACGGGAACAATATTGGACAACCATTGAGGGTACTGTGTCACTTGTAGAAATCCTGCATTCCCTTGCTTTATGACTTCTTCCCTGATCTTCTCACTCCATTAAGGTCGCATCCTTCTAGGCTTTTGCTTGACCAACCGTGCATGTGGATAAGTAGGCAGTTGATGTTGCACTATATCTAGATCGATGCAGGGCATATCTTTGTATGACCAAGCGAGAATACTTCTTGAAATTCCTTCAACAGGGCTGTCATTTGACCAACTTCCTCTTTGCTGAGCGAGACACTAATTTTAACCATTCGTGGGCATTGTCCAGTTCGCAAATTTATGGGGCATACGTCCTCTCAGACATGTTGGGCTTTTATTTATTTTAATTTCTTTGTTAAATGATGATATTCGAGGATATCCTCATCATCGAAAGAAGAATCAAAAGAGGAATTAGATGGAGAAGAAACATATTCGAAATGGTTGATTTCATTCATGATAAGAGCAGGAATACAAGCAAACTCAACAGATTGGAAGACACTACCTTCCTCTATTACAACAGACTCATCGACAGACAGGACTAACTCAGAGCTGACCACTCCCTGAGACTATATCTTACTAAACCTTTCAGAGACACTGATCCTATTCACAATTGGCTGTTGGACAGGGTGAATTAATAGATAAGGTTTTGGCCCTTCTTTCTCCCCTGCAGAGATCATAGCTATTTCAAATAGTCCTCTGATGTTCAATTCTTCTTCAGTAGCTTTTAGTTTCATCTATTCTATTTCAAGGGCGATCCAATCGATGTCCTCCTGAAAGAAGATTTTAAATCCTGGTTAGAGACTTCCACTGTCATGATCGAACCACGACTCAATATTTCCATAGTAAGGGAAGCTGCCACCTTCTTTGGCAAAATATCCATTTAAAGTCTTGAAGTATGGGGATGGTTTCTTGCCCTTCTAGCATTCTCGACTCATGTGTTTAGGATAACTCCCTTTCTTCGGTACCTTGTATCCTAGCCCTTGATGGTTGCCATAGGTAGGAAAGTCAGGGAATTGTGGAATCCCTTGTTGGTTCCTTTCTAATCCAAGTCTTGGAAAATACCCCATGTTGTTCATCATCCTCAGAATTGTTCTGCTCCATGCGGATGGGTAACATGATGGAATTATCTTCTTCATTTCTGAGGCCATTACACTGATTGCCCTAATCTCAAACCCTCCCAACTGGGTATCTATCGGGGCTTCCGTGCCTACTTTGATGCTTGCCAAGGTGTGGACAATCTCTGAATCACCAAAGATAGTGATCATTTTCCCTTCATAAATGAATTTCATTTTCTGATGCAGGCTTGAGGCTATTACTTCTACATAATGCAGTTAAGGCCGTCCCAACAACATGTTGAATGATGCTTGGACGTCAATCACTTGACATTCCACAGTGAACAGAGCAGGTCCGACTTAGATTTCTATGGTCGTAATGCCCAATACTTTCCTTCTTGTGTTATCATATGCTCAGATTGTCTGAGCAGAGGCCTTCATTTGGGTCAGATCCAACCCTATACAACTTGCAGCCTTGAGAGGTATGACATTGAGAGCTGACCCGTTGTCAATTAGAAATTGAGGGACTCGGTTTCCATTGGACTCTATTGTAATGTAGAGAGCTCGATTATTGTCCTTTCCTCCAGGTGGGAGATCATTTTCCGAGAAGGAGAAAGACTTCATGGCATAGGTGGCCCCTACAATGTGTGAGAGTTCTTCAAGACCCATTTCTATAGGTACTTAAACCTTGTTGAGTGCTTTCAGAACTTCTTTCGATGCAACGGGGAGGCCATCAATAATCCTCAGATAGAGATGTTAGCCTGTACTTTTTTTAGCTGGCTCAACACCTGAGTTTTTGGCTTGTAATTGACTTAACTCGAAGAAGGCGCGTAGGGCTTTTCTACAATCACCCTTTATCTTTGAAATTCTTTCCACTTTGGGTCTTCGAAACCTCAGGCTCCTTCCCTTTTATGATGAGTTCGACCGAGCACAACTCTTCATCTTCCAAGTCACTTTCAGTTATCACAAGGGTTCCCACCATGGGTCTCCTCCTTCTTGGGCTAGTGACTTCATATGCTGCTTTCAAGGCAGCAATCGTCTTTTAGGCCTTCAGCAGAATTCTGGACAGGCCTTCTTACTTTTCATAGAGGTGCTTGATGAGCTGGTCAAGGTCCAGCCTTCGTGGTCCTACTGGCATCATCTGTTGGATCATTTCAAAGATCTCGCTAGCTGATTTTTGGAATCTCATTGCTTCGGATAAAGATTCAAAATGTTCTTCCTCTTCTGATGAGTCCTCTTCATCACTAGATATGACCGGATGAATATTTTCGTGGGATCTTTCGTTGGCTCTTCCATATTGATGTTATAGAGGTAGAACCTATCGTGTGCTCGTGCTCATTTGTGATACTCCTCGCTTCCACAGTCTGGAGATGTTGGAGGATTTCCACACAAATCTTTTATCGAAGTAAATACCAGGGTGATAGCATCTTCCAATTCTTTCATGACTTGAGGTAATGGCCAGTTTTCATTTAATGGTTGTTGTTGCCGCAGTTCTTCTTGGTACCTTGTGTTTGAAGGCACTACTTCAAAAAGCATTTCATGAATGTAGATGCTAAATTTTGTCACCCCCTAGTGATGACGACAACCGAACGCGAAAGATTGGCAAAGCTCTCGAAGCCCATTTTTTTCAGAGTAACCCAGACAACCCTGTTCCAGCTTAAAGGCACCCATAGCTCCCTAGTATTCTTGGTGTGGCCCAGCGCAAAAATTGAGACCCCATATGGCTGCCCAGCGTGAAACCATGGCCCGACAGTGCTGCGTGCAGCCATGGCGCCACACGACAGCGCCGTGCCCTGCAGAGAAAATTACCTTGTGGCACAGCACCCTGCACGACGGTGCCGCGGGGAACCCAAATTGCAATGCTTTTGTCCGGCGGCACCGTAGATTTCACCGCGGTACGGTCAGACGCGATTTTTACCTATAAATACCCCCTCACCTATTATTTCAACTAGTTCCAAGTTGAGGAAGGGGGGGACCCCCAGAGCTCTAGTTTTCCTTTTTTCCTAGTTTCCTTGTTCTGGGGCCTTTCCCCAGTTCGATTTTGAGCCTTCGAGCCTCGTCCCTCTATCCGAAGTTCGGGTCCCCAGAATCCGCCTTCCCTAACCCATTTTTGCCCAAATCCTCAAAGTCTGCCATGGCCTAGTCACCCTGTTCGACGTCCTAATGCCTAGTTTTTGAAGCTTTCCGACGTTGTTATTCTATCCTAGGTCCTAGTGCCAGACACATGTGAGCCGTTACTCTACCCGATGTCTGAGAGATTACTTTCCAAAGCTTTTCGATGCCGTTATTCTATCCAAGGTTCTAGTGCCCAACACTTATGAGCCATTACTCTGCCCGACATCCGGGTGATTACTTTACAAAGATTTTCTAACGCCGTTACTCTGTTTGAGGTCCTATTACCTGAAACTCGTACGCCATTATTCTGTTCGACGAAGGGCAAAGGCAGTCTTTTGCCTCTACCTGAGCTAGGGGATGCAATCAGTCCCATATAATTATATTGTTGTAAAGTATACAAGTACACATCTCTTTCATTGCATTTTAATTTCGTAACAATGTAGACTTTTAAATTACTCTTGTGTAGTGTACAGTAGTTAATTTAGATTAGTTTAACTTTAAGCAGTTTGTGCATCATTTTAGCTATACATGTGGAAATAGGACATTTATAAAACAAGAATATTCGAAAATCAACATCTAGTAGAAAGGCAGGTTTACCCGGGGGAGGTGGGTGCCTAACAGCTTTCCACTCTCGTAACCTGACCACTTACCTCGAATCTCTAACCAAACCAAACGAAGTCCTATAATCCTTCAAAGGGCTACACTAATGGATCCTAGGCCCTAATCCTAGGTGGTGACTCCATTTCATTTAATTGTATGGCCCCCATGCCCTGATAAATCAACATACCCCTGAACAAACGCATTCCTTCTCTCTCCAACTGAGGAGCATAACCCCAAAACCCCTCTAGACCAAGCATCAGAATGCGTGATTTCGGGAACGGATCCTCACAGTGGCAACTTCACTCTGGAATGATGGTCAAGCTTTCAATACAGATGCTACAGTTGAACGTAAGAATATTCTCCCTTCTGCATTGTTTGATTGATAACATGTTTGGCTAACCCCTTTTACGTAATAGATGCATCATGCATTGTGTTCGAAGTAAAATCAAATGATGAGGGTACTCCCTGTTGTGCCTCTACCCCCGGGGAGGTAGAGCACATCATACTAAGTACTCTGAGATTGGATGATACCCGCTTCTGGGACCACTATCATGCACACACACACGACATGGAAACACACAGCCCCATGATTAGTCGTTGGAACCCATATGTAGATATGGGTAATTCGTGGCTAAGCCACAACCCTTGATATTTGCTATACGAGTTTAGAATCACCAACAAGGGTATTCACTAGTGTGCCGTGGGGTACTTTGCTACTCAAAAAGGGTACTAGCTTGATTACTCTGAGATTGTGTGACCTACTCTCCAGGTATATTAAAAGAATCATATGCTGGTAATTCACGACCAAGAGCGATAGGTATATCGATTCTATCAAGGGTAACATTGTTCTATCCTATCAGCCTACCTATTGCCTGCATAATGTAGAAAATTAGACCATATATGATTAGGATACACCACAAACTAACGTAGCAACCCATCAGGGCCAAAAATGAGGTTCTTGGCAGTATATCCTTCTTAATGTAGTTTACCTGTCAGGGGAAAGAGCTCTATTTGTCTCTCGGATGTCCCTCGGATGTCCCTTGATAGTCCCTCGATAGAAGCAACACAATTGTCCGAGGTGGTGTATCAAAAAAAAAATGTAGCCTCGATAGTCCCTCAAAAAATGATACATTGCCTAGGATATTATGTCAATAATGGAGCTTTGGTTATCCCAAAATGAAAGGTACTCTATATTAACAAAGGATAGACTATCGATCCTTGAGAAGGCCTCTTTGTAACTATCCTAATTCAGTCTTTGGGAGGCATCGAACAAGGAAGGGTCTATGGTGAGATTATATCAACTTACAGGGCAATAGGAGTCATTCCTAGGTTATTTCAAAGTCTGATGAAGATCTCACCACTAATTACTCGAGTAAGATGGAGCTAAGAGGTCAGAAACGGATCATTACGCTACCCAGCCACTACTTGTATATATATGTTTGTATATTTGCTTTGTAAACCAAAACATAAATATGTACATATACATATATAAAGAAAATAAAAAAAAAAGATAAAAAATGATAATTTGTTTGTCACTTAAGATCCTAAAATAATCTTTCGCCTTTGCAAGGCATAATTCTGTGATGAAAGAACTCTTTGTTGCCCGCTTGGAACTGTTAGGCCGGCCGGTTAACTCGGGCTGACCTCCACCAGTCTCCATCCTCATCGTCCAATAGAAGTCCTATCACATCTCCTAGTCCTGCAAGGTAGAGTCCAGTAAGGTCGCCTCCTCTTATGAGTACCATGGATCCACTAGAGATCGGCTCTTCAGAAGAAATTTTGGGTCAAAAAATGGAAGTTTGAAAAATTCAATGGGAGAATACCTGAAGACTTCAAATGGAAGCTTGAAAAATTCGATGGGATGGGGGACCCCAAAGCCCACCTAAAGATCTTCATTACTATGTCCAAGTCATGGGATCTTATAGAAAATCAAATGGGTCAGGCCTTCCTTTACTCATTGGCTGGATCAGCTCTGAGGTGGCTCACTCAATTGGACCAGACTCAAACTCAAACCTAGTTGGCGGTGGTGAAGGAATTCACCAAGCAATATTCTTATAAAACTGAGGTAGACATCACTCGGCATGATTTGGAAACCTTAAGGCAAGGAGCCGATGAAGGATTTTCTAATCTCATTATGAGGTTTCGCGAGAAGGCGTCTAGGATATGAAAACGTCCAAATGAAGCAGAACAAGTGGAAATAATACTAGAGAACTTGCATGGGGAGTACCATGACTGCCTCTACTATCAGCCCATCAAAACCTTTGAAGTACTCATAGATACAGGAAAGCAAATTCAAGACAGGCCCTTCAAGGGAAATCAAGCCCAGGGTTCAACTAAGGAAGCCTCTGGATCTTATCCTAATAAGAACAACAAAGTAGGAAGAGGGAAGGGTCCCAAAGTGAACGCAGTCACCACTATTCAGTACACTGAGAAGAAGATTTCACTGACAGCCACTGCACCGTTGGTTATCCAAACGGAACAGCCAGCTCCTCCTAGATAGTTTACTATCGGCAATATGACTCCTCTCGCCTCTTCTTCAATCTCAAGAGGGAAGATGCTGGATGTCGTACCACCAAGATATGTAGAATTGGCCAATGCACCTTCAGGTAACAAGCCAGATTGCACTGCTACTATCACAATAAGAAAGGTTACCAGACCGATAGATACATACACCTCAAGAATGCCATACAAGACCTGATCGACACAGGGAAGATAGCTTTGATAGTGGAACAACAACCTAATGTAACTACTAACCCTTTGCCAAACCACGAGGTGAATATGTTGCAAGAGGATGTCACTTGTGAGGACTCAACAGTCCTGATTCAACCCGTGAAGCAAGAACGGAGCCTGATTGATTCTCAAATTTATAGGACTATCCTAGCAGCCCAAACTAAAGAGAGTAGAAGAAAAGAAAAGAATTAAAGGCGCTAAGGCAAAAGCCGAATGAAGGATTCTCCGACTTCGTCAAAAGATTGCGTGAAGAAGCTGAACAAATACAACCCCACCTAATAGAGGAAGAGCAAGAGGGGATAATCCTAGAGAATCTGCATGGATTGTATTATGAATATCTTTACTCTCAGTAGCGTAAGATACTGGAAGCATTCGCACCCTGAATGGGTCACTTGATGATGATGAACTTGGCTCTTCGAGTTCGTCCATGGAATTTGTGAATGGCTTGGAAGAAGGGATAACGGGTTTGGACCCAACCACTTTGATTCGGCCCTTAGGGGGTCCCTTGAAGGAGTTAAAGAGAATTTGGAGGGATAAGGTGCATCTCATGTGGCAAATGGACCTCGCAGTAGAAAAAAGGACCAATATCAATAATTTCCTAAGAGATATGAACAAAGAAGAGATGATTGAAAGTCAGCCAAGACCATTCTATGGCCAAAACCGATATGGTCGAAAGAGGAGAGTGAAAAGGATGATGGTGTGTGCCTATTGTATAAGAACCAACTATAATGGAAAGTTCAGAGATGGCGGACAACGATGTGATCAAGGGAAAGGCCTAATATCTGACCACCGAATGATGAAACTGGAATATCTAGAGAATGGGCTAGATAGCCTTGGACTTGATGTGCAATTGAAAAAGTTCGGGTTCACCAATTATGAGATCAGCCACATGACATCTGTGGAAAACATAGAAGATGAAGAAGAATGCACTGACCTAACGGTTCATATTCAACTCTTGGGGAAGAGCCACCTAAGGGTAACATGAAAGTTATTGAAGAGGTCACGCCAAGCTTGATCCAAACCATATCTACACTAGCCATTAGCAAGACTCTCTCCGGAGACACTTTCCTTGTACAGATGGGAGGAAATACCGACGACAGCGAAGAAGAAGACTTCGAGTCACAATTTGAAGATGAGTTCTCCATTGAAACTGTGATAAACAATATTGGAGCAAACAATAACGGAATGGACTCAACTAATTTCATTCAATCTATCCCTCCTGGAGATGAGGGAAGTAGCAACAATGAGGAAGAATGGTCTCTAGAAAATCCAAGAAGAACATGGTTCATCAAACAAGAGGACTTCAACAGATGGGGCATGAGCGTCTTCCATCAAGTACAAGACATCCTTGAGCTAATATCCACAGCCCATGACATCAAGTACAAAGCTACCTCTAACTTCCCGAACATGGTGTGTGGTTACTTGGCGGAGCAAGTTGAAAAGATAGAATTACCAGCAGAAGAAGATGTACTTTAGAGAATATTGCATGAGCTGAGAAACATGGCTTGGCTGAATCTTGCCTTAACAAAGGATTTCTTTGGGAATCCACCTCAAGATCCTATGTTATACTCAGATGACTGCCCTACATGGATCCGCCGCGAATGATAGAGGAATGGGAAAATTGGGTTGGTAACATCAATACTGGAGATCAATATTTTGATCCAACAAAAGGAATTCACCTTGTTGATAGTAGTGGGAGAGAAGAAGATGACCCAAGTTATCAAGCTTCTAAAGAACAGTCAGATGAAGAAACATCCAGTGAAAGTCTAAACGATGAAGTAATAATGGATGAGGATACCAGTAATGGACTACCCAGTGAAGCATCTGAAATGGAGGAAGAACCTACTATCAACCAGTATGAGGAAATCTGTGGGCCAAGAGCTTGATCCATTCAATTCGAAGCAAGAGGGATCCTCAGAACGGTCGATAAGATTCATCAAATGCTTTTTAAGGTAGTACTTCTAGACAAAAGATATCAAGAAGAACTGCAATGACAACAACTAGTAAATGAAAAATAGCCATTACCTCAAGTCTTAAAAGAACTGAAAGATGCGGTCGACCTCATGTTCGCCTTGGCAAGAGATTTGTGCGAAAGTCCTCCAGCATCTCCAGACCATGGAAGTGAGGAGTATCATAAATGGGCACAAGCACATGATAGGTTCTACCTTTACAACATCAACATGGATGAACAAATGAGAGATCCCACAAAGAGCATTCATCCTGTAATCTCCAGTGATGAAGAAACATCGGATGATGAGGAACATTTGAGTCCTTAGGTAGAGCCATGAGGTTCCAAAAGTTAGCCAGCTTGAGATCTTGAAATGATCCAGGAGATGATGCCAATAGGCGCCGAAAATCGAATATTGACCAACTTATCGAGACCTTTGCGGAAAGAAAAGAGGCCCTATTTAAGATCTTGCAAAAGGCTAAAAGGGCGATTGTTGCCTTGAAGGTAGAGAGTGAAGTCGCTTATCCAAGAAGGAAGAGCCCAATGGTAGGAACCCTTGTGATAACCGAAAGTGATATGGAGGATGACGAGCTATGCACAGTAGAGCTCATTGTCAAAGGGAAAGAACACTGAAATATCAAAGACCCGAGTGGAATAAATTTCAATGATAAAGGTCGATTGTAGAGAAACCATACGCTTTGCCTTACCTCGAGCAAGTACGAGCGAGAAAATCAAGTGTTGAATCAGGTGAAGAAGATACAAGCTAACATCTCCATCGGGGTTGTTGATGGCCTCCCCCAACATATCGGGAAGCAATCCTAAAAGCACTTAACAAATTTTAAGTACCAATATAAATGGGCCCAGAGGAACTTTCAAACATCATGGGGGCTACCTATGCCACACATTCTCTCTTGTTCTCTGAAGATGATCTGCCACCTGGAGGGAAGGATCATATTCGGGCGTTGCACATTACAATAGAATGCAATGGGAATCGGGTCCCCCAAGTCTTGACAGATAACGGATCAACTCTCAACGTCATACCTCTTAAGGCTGTAAGCTGCATAGGGCTGGACCTCACTCGTATGAAGCCCTCTGCCCAGATAATCCAAGCATATGACAACACAAGAAGGAAAGTTCTGGGAGTTTTGACCACTGATATCCGAGTCGGACCTGCCTTGTTCACAATGGAATGTCAAGTGATTGACATTCAAGCATCATTTAACATACTATTGGGACGACCCTGGCTATATTCAGTAGGGGCAATGGCCTTAAGCCTATATAAGAAAATGAAGTTTATCCATGAAGGGAAGAAGATCACTATCTTCGGTGATCCAAAAATTGCCCACACCTTGGCAAGCATTGAGGTAGGAGTAGAAACTCCAGAAGACACCCAGTTAGGTGGATTCGAGATTGGGGTAATCGGTGTGACGACCTTAGAAGTAAGAGAGATAATCCTGTTTGGATATCCATCCACATGGAGTAAGACAACTTTCAAGATGATGAACAACATGGAATATTTCCCGGGGCTTGGACTGGGAAAGAATCATCAAGGGATTGCAGAATTCCCTGAGTTTCCAACTTACAGCAACCATCACAGACTGGGATATGAAGCACCAAGAAAAAAAGGTAAACTTGAAAACAGATAGAAATGTAAGAAGGCGAGCACTGCCATGGGACCATCTCCATATTTCAAGACTTTGAACAGGTATTTTATCAAGGAAGGGGAGAACTTCCCATACTATGGGAACATTGAGCCTTGGTTTGATCATGACAAGGGAAGCCTCCAGCTGGGATTTGAAGTCTTCTTTCAAGACAACACCGACTGGGTGACGCTAGAAGTGGAACAAGCAGAATTGAAAGCTACCAAAGAAGAATTGAGCATTGGAGAATTGTTTGAGATAGCCATGATTTCTGTAGGGGATAAAGAAGGGTCAAAACCTCTCCAAGAACCAATTGTAAACTGGATCAGTGTCTCTAAAAGGTTTAAGGAAATAGAGTCTCAATGAGTGGTCAACTCCGAACTAGTCTCATCTGTTATTAAGTCTGTTGTAATCAAGGAAGGTAGTACCTTCCAGTTTGTCGAGTCTGTTGGTGCTCCTCTTTCCATCATGAATGAAGTCAACCATTCCGAGTATGCCTCTTCTTCTTCTTCCGATTCATCTGCCGATGATGAAGATATCCTTGAACATCATCACTTAATAAAACAACTAAAGTAAAGAAAATCCCAGCCTAGAGGACACGTGTCTCATAAATCTAGGAATAGAACTGTGTCCCCGAATGGTTAAAATTGGCTCCTCACTCGATAAGGAGGAAGTGGGTCAAATGACAACCCTACTAAAAGAATTCCAAGAAGTGTTCGCATGGTCCAACGAAGATATGCCAAGCATTGATCCAAACATAGAACAACATCAACTACCCACTTATCCAGATGCTCGGCCTGTCAAACAGAAGCACAAAAGAATGCGGCTTAAATGGAGTGAAAAGATCGAAGTCATCAAGCAGTGGAATGCAGGATTGCTCCAAGTGGTAAGGTACCCTCAATGGTTGTCCAATATTGTCTCAGTTCCCAAGAAAGACAGGAAAGTACGGATGTGTGTGGATTTTTTAGACCTCAACAAAGTTAGCCCCAAGGACGATTCCCATTGCCACACATTGACTTACTAGTGGATAACATAGCAAAGCATGCTATTATCATTTATGGATGGATTCTCTGGGTATAATCAGATCAGGATGTGTCCAAAGTACAGAGAGAAGACAATGTTTACCACACTATAAGCAACTTATTGTTACAAGGTAATGCCCTTTAGTCTGAAGAACGCAGGAGCAATGTATCAAAGAGCAGCCACGGTCATCCTACATAACATGATACACAAAGAAGTAGAAGTGTATGTGGATGACATGATCGCCAAATCATTCACCCGACAGGGGCATTTTTCAGCATTGAGAAAGTTCCTCGAGCGAATCAAAGAGTACAAGCTCAAATTGAACCCTCAGAAATGTGTGTTCAGAGCAACGACAAGGAAGCTTCTGGGATTCCTTGTCAGCGAAAGAGGAATAGAGGATGATCCCAACAAGATAAAGGCTATAATAGAAACGCCATCACCAAAGATAAAAAAAGAGGTCCGAGGATTCTTGGGTCGCATCCAATACATAATCCGGTTCATAGCACGCTTAACTACGACATGTGAACCCATCTTCAAGCTCTTGAGAAAAGAAGAACCAAAAGAATGGAACGACAAGGGCCAAGAGGCATTCGAAAAGATAAAAGAGTACTTGACTCATCTGCCAGTACTTGTCCCACCAATGTTGGGCGAACCACTGTTGTTCTACTTATCCGTTGAAGAAATGGAAATGGGATTAATGATAGCACAGCTTGATCAAACGAATGGGAAAGAGCACGCAATCTACTACTTGAGCAAGAAATTGTTAGAGTACGAAACTCGCTATACCCCTTTGGAAAAGACATGTGCCACCTTGGTTTGGGTAACTAAAAGATTGAGGCATTACATGCTTTCACATCCAATCCGGCTCATCTCAAGGATGGAACCGATAAAGTACTTGTTTGAAAAGCCAACATTAACTAAAAGTGTCAAACCCTACCCCCTGACTGGCTGGAATCTGATTGAAGTGTAGGAACCCCTGGCCAGGCCACCAGGATCACTGTGGAGCATCACTCCACTCAATGAGATTAATGAGAATGCTTTGAATAGGTTTCCTTATATACCTATTAGAAGATGGATAGCAGACCCCTGCACTTGCACAGCTCACAGACTGATGAATGACTTGGATCCCAGGTAATCTATCTCCTCCCTAAAATGGTGGGACCCACCTCTGAAAAATCATGTAAAAACCCATGGTGGGCATGTGGGGACAATACCCTAACCCAGGGTCAAACCCCTGTGCTATTCCCCTTTGAATTCTGTTGCTGGAATTCACTGGGCGATGTGGTAATGCCCAGAGACATCGCCCAGTGGCTATTTTTGCACATTTTTAATTATTAAAAATGTGGGGACCACTCAACATGACCATGGACACTCTCCAGTGATACAGGGGACTCTGAGGGACCACCTCATATCCCTGGTTCACTACGGACCCCACCAGAGAGCCTAGAACTGAACAGAATCAGTTCCAAAAATAAGTTTTTAATAGAGGGACTGAAGGCAAACAGGCCTTAGTTGGCCTTAGGCTATAAATAGGAGGCCATGGGCTCATTTTAGAACCCTTGGCAGAAACTGAATCCGAAAGAGAGAAGAACGGAAAGAAGAGAGAGAAAAGAGAGGAAGGGAAGGAAGAAGGAAGGAAGGGGGCAGGAAGGAGACCAGCTGCAGCCATTCCAGCCTGCAACCGAACCTCCCTCAGCCATTTTCAGGCATAAAATCCCCTGCATACCTGCTGTTCTCTATCTCCTTCCCTTGCATGCTATGTTTTGTAACCCTGGGCAGCCCAGACAAGCTAGGGTTTGCCCAGTCTTGGTCCAGACCAGCCATGCAGACCTAGTGCATGGTGAATTTGAGATTTTTATTGAAAAGGAAAATTTTGATATGCTGCTGCCTTGGCCGAAATCTGGCTGTGCATGGTTGCACTGCCCAGATTCTCTTCTGGCTAATGGATTGAAGCCCAGACTGCAAGCCTGGGCTGTAGAGACCAAACCCTAGATGCTTGTAGCCCTGGAACCCTATTGAACATGCATATCCAGCCTTGCATGTGGCTGAATCCAAGATTTCAGGTTTGCCAAAACCTTGAACACTATTCACCAGGTTTATTTGGGCAGCCACAGTCAGCCTGACTGGAACCCTGATGATGAAATTGATTGGACTATGATGTAGACTATTGCAAGGGCTACCTAGATCCCCAAACATGCAGAGGATCAAGTGTGGGCCCAGCCTTGCAGGCCCCACCATGGAAACTCAGCCCAAGGTCGATTCTACAGGCACTGGGCGATGCAGCAAGGCCCAGTGCAAAGCCCAGTGATGGAATCTTTCAAAAATGAAGGGGCAGATCTATAATTTCCTGATGGCCTTGATCCCTGGACACTGTAGGATGTGAGAATTGACAAAAATGCCCTTCCCCCACATCTGTCCATAAATGAAAAATATTTTGAAACCCTAAGTGGGCCCCGCATGTGACTGTGCACTGCTGTGTTTGATTCTACATCACTGACCTAAAGTGGATAGCAGTGTACTTATTTCATAGACTGTTGTGGGACCATGTTCTGACCTAGTGGCAAGTACTGGTATTATAAATGACCAATTTGCCCCTGTGCCCTAGCACTAGCCCATGCACCGAAACATGACCTAAGGCCCGGTGTAAGGCTCAATGATTCCAAGAGTGAATCAATTGAACTCCAGGTCAACCCAGTAAATTAGGGTAACCTTAGGACCACCAGTGTAGAGCCGATAACTGAATAAGACAATGTTTGATTTTTGTCTAGGACCTGATCCCGTGCTCGAGGACAACAATCAGACAACTGCTGGAATTGAATTTGTGATTGAGTACCGAGAGCCAAATACTGGTGAGTGAATAATACTATCGTATGTGCAAATGTAATTATGGTCTGATGCCGGCTATTAATAAATGAATCATGAATGCTGTGTTATTTATTTATAATTCAAGTTACTCAAATCTCTGCATAATGATTGTTGTTGATCAACACTGTGAATTCTATATGATGGTTGTGATTGCTAGACTAGATGCCGTACTCGGCTTGGAAATGGGGCCTGTGGTAGCCTGTATTATGGGGTACGGTTAACACCGCTAGACTCATACGATGCCATATAACATGGGGTTAGAGTTTCATCACCCGTGCCACGAACCCTTGCCAGCAGGGGTTGAGGTACAGGATGCCTGTGGGGACAATTATCAAGGAGTGAAAAAAATAAATAAAAGAACACCGGAATGGTGCATGAGGGAAGAAACGGTTGTCCCCCTGGATAATCACAGAGGGCTGGTCGGGCCGACCTTGGTGAACAAATGCGGGGGCTGACTAGTCTTCTCTGACAACTCAATGGGTGTATCGTGGGAAGGGGTTAGAAGCCCGCACCAGGGATACATGTATTGGGGATTGTAGTGGCAAGACCAGACTTAGTTGTAATGATAGGTGGATAATAATAAAATTTAGACTTGCATATCATGTAGATTATGTGAACTGTGGATTGTGATTGCATGTGCATGCATAATTGATGTTATTTGCTCACGAGCTCGGTGGGGCTCACACTCTATTATATGTTGCTTTCTTCTTAGATGATCTTTCCGGTGGATGCTGCTGTGGCATGGCGGGCCATCCCGAGGAGGAGAGTTTTAGTTGTTTTGACGATGTTGGTGTGGACCCCGACGGAGGTCATACCAATTCTGCGTACGTTTTCGGTGGTTGTTGATGAAGACCATTGAACCGTGCATGTGATGTTTTGACTAGGGACTCCTTTTGGGTTTTCTGGAGTTATCCCCATTTTTTGGTTATTGTTGTTTTCTTTTCTTTTTCTTTTGGGGCTGAGAATGCTCGCCCTGTATATATTTTCATATGTACTTATTAGCTTTTATTTCTTTGTTGTGGGTTGTGTGCGTCTGGGAGATGTATCAAACAAGACTTTATATTTATATATTATGACCATTTCCCATATCGCTATGCTTCCTTTCACTTTTGAATTATAGACGTCCTGCATTACTCTGATCTTACTTATGGTTAGGATGTGGATGTGGTTTCATGAATGTAAGCACTACTTCTAGATCCGCAGGATTTGGCGGATTGCCGTTACGCAATTCGGGTCACCTACCCAATCCTCCTAGGGGGTGGTTTGGGGTGTGACAGAGCTTGGTATCAGAGCGTGAGACTCTTCTTACATTCATGACATGCAGACTAGGGTTAATAAGATATAAGCAATAAAATATGCAACACTTAAAAGCCACAGGGGAGGTAAATGTAAATAAACAAAGACAAGATTTTTCATTAATTTAACAATAGTTACAAAAGTTTGATTGCATAACTGCAATTCAGCAAGTACAAAAACTGAAGACAAAGAAAGAAAAAGTACATAAGCATAAGAAAATAACAGTAGTCAAAACCATGTAGCCAAAGTGTCTGGATGATGCTGAGAGCTACTCTGTAGGAGGAAAATCATCTATAGGAGGCTGAGGCGGGTGCGAATCAACTCAAAAGTAGCGGTCCCAGAAATCCAATCTCTGCTCGACAGCACCCACCCTACTGCCCGAGGAAGTGAAGCCCTGGTCCACCCTGGATCCCAGGTCTTACATCTGTGTGCCGAGGCTCTGAAGATGTGCCATCACCTGAGTCCAATCTGGAGGCCCTGGAACCTATGAACTGGTGGCACTGGTTGTCTCGTAAGCAGGTAAGTCCGTAAACTGTGCGTCAAAACCCTTGAGATCAGCTGGACCTAACCCCTGCTCCTCTGTGTACATGCCCTAAGTGTCGACTCCAATGTCGCCCTACCCCTCTCCAATCTGACCCTCATCGTGTGCATCACCACCTTGTGCATCACCACCCTGCCCCTCGTCTTGTTGTATATTCTCAGCCATCACCTGCTCCTCATCCACTACTGGATCTTCGCCAGGCACTTTCATCTTCAAGATAGAAGTTTTGTTTATAGGCCTGGATCGGACCCTGCCAATGTACTCCCCCTCTAACGGAACCCCAAAGTATTGAAAGACCAATGTAAGGAACTTCCCATAAGGAAGGTTACCATCGGCTGGATTCCGCGCGTGGAAAAGCATCACTTGGAGTAACAAATATGGGAGGTTGATGACTGGACCCCCCTGACCAGCACCCAACAGGCAGTAAGTGATATACGCCCGCATCATAGATATGCTGCCCTTGTTTCCTCCCTTGGGGTAGATGTTATAGGTCACACACCTACTGATCACCCTAGCACTGGGCTTGTAGGAAATCTCCGACTTGGGAGTATCCCCTGAACCGGTCAATGCAGTGAAAACTGTCCTCCTAGTCTCGAGGGAGAACATCTCAGATATGTCCATACGGGGTTGGTAATAAACCCTATCACCTGTGTCAGGTAAACCCAGGATCTCCGCCAATAGGGTAGTGGTCAGCCTGATATCCACTCCCTTCACCCTACTCTCCACCCCGAACTCTTGGGCACTAGAAGGGCCTAGGTTACAGTAAAAGTACTGAACCAAGTTGGGATAATAAGGCTCGGTAGGAGATAACATCGATGCCCAGCTGAGGGCATTAAACTTGGCAAAGAGGCCATATTTGTGGAAGTCCTCTACTCGCACCACCCGACCATTCACTATCTTTACAGAAATGAAATTCTTCCACTCCTTAGCGTATTCATACCTGGAGAAAAATGGTGGTCGAAATCAGGTTCCTCTGAAGATGAATCCTCCCTAGGAGATGGAGGAGGAATCTCTGAGTAGGAAGAATCCTCAGACTCAGCTCGTAGCCTTTTCTGGGCTACTTATTTGCGTGTAGTACGCCTGCTAGTGGACATTCTCTACAAAAGAGAAAGGAACCCCATGATTAGGACTAGCAATTTGGTGAAAATCAAAACAAAAACAAGAGGGAAGTGAATAGAGATATGTAAAAGACAAGTTTGACCTAGAAATCTTACCAGAGAGTGTATGTGATCGCAAATAGCCCAAGGAATTGATGAGAAATAGTGTGGAAGGGGTCCCCTTACTCTTCAAGAACTTTTCCCTAAGGTTTGGAGAAGTTTGGAATAGAATAGGGAACAAATGGGGCCCTCTCCAACTTAAAAAGCCTAAGCCCGATTCTCTGGGCAATGGCACTGGGCGATGTGGCAACGCCCAAAGACATCGCCCAGTGATGGAATATTACAGGAAAATCAGTATTTTCACAATGAAACCCTATTTTCGAGCATAATAACCTCATAAGACCTTAAAGTAAGGAATTTTACAAAAAAAAAATTTTAATTTATTATTATTATTAAATAGCAAAAATATTAAAATATATTACATAATAAGAAATTGACAACTTAAGAACTTAGATTTCATGAGTTCAAGAGAGTGAAAATTTTACAAATGCAACACCTAGGGACTAAGGGAAAAGAACCTATATGGCTAGGTTTTAGACAAGTGTGTGTTATATATTAATGTGCATAATTATAAGTATACATTATGCTTGTCTACTGTAATGTATGAACCGATTGAGTTGTTGTCATGCAAACTGAACATAGCTACATAGGTATGTTGTGTTATGTGCATAATACATATGGAAAGCGTAGACCTCATCCAAACCTAGGCCTAGGATAACTGAGAATAGTACCTAATAGGGCTCTTAGCCAAATGAAGACGTAGACGCTAAGGTACCTCGAGCCAACCCAAGGATTTGTTATATTGGTGTTATGGTTATTTAAGTTTCCAATAGTCGTGTACTTAATTCTTTCAATTAAGTATGTCCTAATGCTTAGAACCTTGTTATGTGACAGGACCAGTGAGTTGACTGAGGCTGGAGACCCCAGCATCATGCTTTATATTAGACATTTACGAGAGGGACTGAGACGGATACGGTTAGTGTTACCCCGGGCTGAGAGTCGACTGGACTTTTACTTGGCTATAGCAGCCATTAGTGGACCTGAGGATCGAGAGCATTTTCAGAGTCTAGCTGGAGAGGTAATAGCTGACATAGAATTTCTACTGGCACTAGAGTTTGAGACCAGGAAGAAGCTGGAGATGTTTGCCTGCTAGATCAGGTAATTAATTAAAAGTCTTTATTTAAAAAAATATTTTGAAATTTTTTTTTTAGTGCCATGCATAACATACTGACGCAGAAAACACATAAGAAAGAGAAACATAAAATATTCAATAATACACAACACTTAACCAACCAAGATAATGAATCTAATAATCCACCATACTGGTATGACTCATGATACTCGTTGGAACTATGGACTGGGTTAGTATCTGTTAGCTAGGGAGCAACTGTTGATCCGTATAGATGAATTGGAATATTGAACTTGCTCCTCTTTTCAAAGAAGCAACAATGGTCAACACTAGAAGTTCTCGTGGAGGTCGTAAGGGTAAACAACCTAGAATTGTACTGGAGGTTGAACTGCCCAACGGAACTGAGGCTCAAAAGTCTGAGGCATCAGCTGCTTCATCAGGAGCACCAGCAGCTGCACAAGCTACTGCAGTAGCACCTCATCCAAGTGTGGTAGTCGGCAACGTGACTGCGTTCATGACCACGATGATGCGAACCATGCAACAACAATAGGAGTTGCTTGGTCAGATGTCTACACAGTTTGCAACTATGATGCACGAACGCGCTGTACAACCACCACCACCCAATCAACCAGTGATATTTCCACCACCTGTACCTCAGCACTTAGCGGAAAAGCCTACCGCCAAGGTTATGGAAAGGTTCAAGAAACTCCAACCGCTTGCATTTTCCAAAATAACCTCTGAGGCAATGCAGCCGAAATGGTGGATCAGTGCCCTAGAAAAGGCTTTTGAAGTACTTGAGTGCACAGACGCACAAAAGATTATTTGTGCAGGTTATCAGTTGCAGAACGAAGCCAAAGCTTGGTGGAAGGCAACTAGGCCTAATTTGGAGGTTGCTCACCTAAACCCCACATGGGAGCAGTTTAAAGAAGTTTTCTTCAAGAACTATTTTCCCAAAAGTTTCAAGGATAGAAAGGAAGCAGAATTCATCGCATTGGTGCAAGGGAACAAGTCGGTACTAGATTACCAACAGCGGTTCAAAGATCTGTTCCACTTCGCTCCAGAGCACTTGAAAGGGGAAGTTAGTAAGGCCAAGATATTTGAAAAGGGACTCAAAACTGAGATTGGATCAGTTTTGTCAATCATGGATATTCGAGATTATGCTCAAATGGTTGATAAGGCGAAGATAATGGAGGATAGATCAAGGAAAAAGAGAAAGAAAAGATTGTGACATCGCCTAGTTTGAACAAGAGATCAAACAATTTCCAAACCTATGGTTGGCCAAACAAAGTTTATCGAGGAACAAATTAAAGCCCTACTTCAACTCTGTATCATAGGCCGAGCGTAGGTTAGAATTCTTTTTGCCCTACATTTACTCGATCCGCTCAACCTACTACGAGTCAAGCGACGACAACAGCTTCACCAGCCTAGCCAGCAGCAAGTCAAGCGAGCAAAGCCTCGACACCTGAAGCTCCACCTTTTAAATGCTACCTGTACAACAAGGAAGGGCATATGGCTAGGGATTGCAAATCGCGTGGATATGGCAACAATTCATTTAATCAGCCCTACGCTAGACCATTTTAACCACGTGACAATCGGATGCAAGGAAAGGTGTACGCTCTGACCAATGAAGAAGCTGAGGCGAACCCCGATGTAATGACATGTAAGTGGTTGAACACTATAAATTATAGAGAATAACTGGTTTAATTCATGAAACCTAAATTACCTACAAACCCTAGGTACCCTGAATGTCTCAACCATACCCGCACGAGTATTATTTGACTTGGGCGCAACCCACTCTTTCGTCTCCTCAACCTTTGCGAGTAAGATGGAAGATCAACCAAGGGACACCGGGCACAAGTTAATAGTCAGTACGCCGATAGGAAGTGTCGTGAGTTTGAAAGAGGTTTATGACCTCTGTCAGATCGAAATCTGTGGGAAGAATCTAACCGCACAACTGATAAAAATGGATATAAATGATTTTAACGTGATATTAGGCATGGATTGGCTGTCCGCCTATGGTGCAAACATCATGTGTGCGGAGAAAAATATAAAGTTTAAACTAGAAGATGGGTCGGACTTCACCTATCAAAGTGAATCAAGGAGGAAATCCAGAAGGATAACATTATCTGCACTCCAGGCACGGAGGTTATTAGAAGAAGGATGCCAAGGCTTTTTGGCCACTGTGATAGACACGGAAGCGAAGATAAAACCCTTGGAGGAACTTCGCATTGTCAGAGAATTTCCAGATGTATTTCCAAAAGATCTGACATAGTTGCCGTCGGACCGCGATATAGAGTTCACGATTGACCTGATTCCTAGTGCAGCACCGATATCAGCTACAAGGAGCAAGAGTTTTCTTCAAGATTGATCTTAGGTTGGGATACCATCAACTGAAGATCAAGAGCGGTAACATCCATAAAACGGCGTTCCGAACTCGATACGGACATTATGAATTTTTAGTGTTGTCATTCAGACTAACCAATGCCCCAGCAGCGTTCATGGATATGATCAATAGAGTATTCCATGATGTGCTAGATAAGTTTGTCATAGTGTTTATTGACGACATCCTGGTGTACTCTAAAAATGAGGAGGAGCACGCGCAACATCTTACATTCGTGTTGCAGCGGCTGCGGGAACACCAGCTCTTTGCGAAGTTTAGTAAATGTGAATTTTAGCTTCACCAAATTGGGTTCCTGGGACATATCGTCACCAAGGACGGCATCAAGGTAGACCCCGACAAGGTGAAAGCGGTACTCGAATGGGAAACTCCAAAGAATACCACGGAGATCCGAAGTTTCTTAGGATTGGCTGGTTATTACCGCCGATTCATTGAGAATTTCTCACGTATCTCAGCTCCCATGATAAAACTCACGAGGAAGGGTACTAAGTTTGAATGGAATGAGACATGCGAGAAGAGTTTTCAAGAACTGAAGAACCGATTGATAACAGCTCTGGTTTTGACCATTCCAAAAGGAACTGGAGGAATGGTGGTATATACGGACGCATCTAGAATAGGCTTAGGTAGCATCCTGATGCAGAGAGGTAAAGTAGTCACTTATGCCTCCAGGCAGTTAAAAGAACACGAGAAGAATTACCCCACTCATGATTTGGAGTTAGCAGCGGTAGTCTTCGCATTGAAAATTTGGCGACACTACTTATACGGTGAAAAGAGTGAAATCTTCAGTGATCACAAAAGCCTGAAGTATTTCTTCACCCAAAAGGAACTGAACATGAGACAGAGGCAGTGGCTAGAATTGGTAAAGGATTATGACTATGAAATCCAATATCACCCCGGTAAGGCCAATGTTGTGGCAGATGCACTAAGCAGAAAATCTCAGACTGCGTCCTTCGCATCCTTAGTCATAAGTGAGTAGTTAATAGAGGAAGCTCAAAAATTTGATCTGGAGCTCATGATCGAAGAAGCGGCTATGCAATTAGCAGCAATGGATCTATAGCCATCGATACGAGAAGAAATACTTACGAAGCAACCATTGGATTCCGAGCTGGCCAAAATAATTTGGGAAATTCAACAAGGTGCCCATAAGGACCCAGATTTTTCATTGGCCCAAGATGGAGCATTGAAGTTTCGTGATAGATTGTGCGTGTCTGAGGATTTTGATGTCCAAGACTGAATTCTTAAAGAGGCGCATAGCTCATCCTATACTATCCACCCGGGAAGTACAAAGATGTACAAGGACTTGAAGAAATATTATTGGTGGATTGGAATGAAGCAGACCATAGTAATCTACGTGTCCAAGTGCCTTACCTGTCAACAAATAAAGGCGGAAAGACACTGACCGTATGGACTTTTGCAACCACTTCCCATACCTGAGTGGAAGTAGGAAAGAATCACTATGGATTTTGTAACAAATCTGTCCAACACCAGGAAGGGCATGAATGCAATTTGGGTGATCGTAGATGAACTGACAAAGGCAGCTCACTTCATATCGATTAAAATAAGTTACCCGATGGAGAAGCTTGCCCAGATCTACATTGAGAACATAGTCCGCTTACATGGCGTGCCTGTCAGTATTGTGTCTGACAGAGATCCTCGATTTACTTCAAGATTTTGGAGAAGTTTACAAAAGGCATTGGGATCTCAATTAAATCTTAGTACAGCTTTCCATCCGCAGATGGACGGACAATCAGAAAGAACCATTCAGACTCTGGAGGACATGCTCCGAGCCTGTGTTTTGGAAATGAATGATAGTTGGGATGCTCATATACCACTGGTGGAATTTGCATACAATAACAGTTATCACTCCACCATTGGCATGGCACCATTCGAAGCACTCTATGGCAGGAAGTGTCAAACTCCGCTCTATTGGGATGAAGTTGGTGAGCGGAAATATCTTGGACCCGAAATGATTCAAGCGACCTGTGACAAGGTGGATGTCATAAGATAGAAGATCAACGCAGCTCAGTCGAGATAGAAGAGTTATGCGGATAATCGAAGGAAGAATATTGAATTTGAGGTCAGAGAGAAAGTATTTCTTCGAGTGTCTCCAACCAAAGGACTGCTGCGCTTCAACAAGAAAGGCAAGTTGAGCCCAAGATTTATTGGTCCATATGAAATTCTAAATAAAGTGGGACCCATAGCATACAGGCTAGCATTCATGTGTCAATGTTATGAAAGTACTTAAACAATCTGATGCATGTATTATCAGCTGAACCTAATCAGTTGGACATGGATATGACCTATGAAGAGCACCCCACGGAGATATTGGACAGAAAGGAGCATAACCTTCGAAACCGCACCGTCGCTTTCGTGAAGGTTCATTGGGGAAATAACCCAGTGGAAGAAGCTTCGTGGGAACGTGAGGAAGAAATGTAGGAGAAGTATCCTCAACTCTTTGGATTACTAGGTAAGCAAATTTTGAGGATGAAATTTTTGTAAGGTGGGGAGAAATGTCAAACCCTACCCCCTGACTAGCTGGAATCTGACTGAAGTACAGGAACCCCGGCCAGGCCACCAGGATCACTGTGGAGCATCACTCCACTCAATGAGATCAATGAGAATGCTTTGAACAGGTTTCCCTATATACCTGTTAGAAGATGGATAGCAGACCCCTGCACTTGCATAGCTCACAGACTGATGTATGACTTGAATCCCAGGTAATCTCTCTCCTCCCTAAAATGGTGGGACCCACCACTGAAAAATCATGTAAAAACCCATGGTGGGCATGTGGGGACAATACCCTAACCCAGGGTCAAACCCTTGTGCTGTTCCCCTTTGAATTCTGTTGCTGGAATTCACTGGGCCATGGCACTGGGCGATGTGGCAACGCCCAAAGACATCGTCCAATGGCTATTTTTGCACATTTTTAATTATTAAAAATGTGGGGACCACCCAACATGACCATGGACACTCTCCAGTGATAGAGGGGACTCTGAGGGATCACCTCATATCCCTGGTTCACTGCAGACCCCACCAGAGAGCCCAGAACTGAACAGAATCAGTTCCAAAAATCAGTTATTAAAAGAGGGACTGAAGGCAAACAGGCCTTAGTTGGCCTTAGGCTATAAATAGGAGGCCATGGGCTCATTTTAGAATCCTTGGCAGAAACTGAATCCGAAAGAGAGAAGAAAGGAAAGAAGAGAGAGAAAAGAGAGGAAGGGAAGGAAGAAGGAAGGAAGGGGGAAGGAAGGAGACCAGCTGTAGTCATTCCAGCCTGCAACCGAACCTCCCTCAGCCATTTTCAGGTATAAAATCCCCTGCATACCTGTTGTTCTCTATCTCCTTTCCTTGCATGCTGTGTTTTGTAACCCTGGGCAGCCCAGACAAGCTAGGGTTTCCCCAGTCTTGGTCCAGACCAGCCATGTAGACCTAGTGCGGTGAATTTGAGATTTTTATTGAAAAAGAAATTTCTGATATGCTGCTGCCTTGGCCGAAATCTGGCTGTGCATGGTTGCACTGCCCATATTCCCTTCTGGCTAATGGATTGAAGCCCAGACTGCAAGCCAGGGCTGCAGAGACCAAACCCTAGATGGTTGCAGCCCTGAAACCCTATTGAACATGCATATCCAGCCTTGCATGTGGCTGAATCCAAGATTTCAGGTTTGCCAAAACCCTTAACACTATTCACCAGGGTTATTTGGGCAGCCACAATCAGCCTGATTGGAACCCTGATGATGAAATCGATTAGACTATGATGTAGACCATTGCAAGGGCTACCCAGATCCCCAAACATGCAGAGGATCAAGTGTGGGCCCAGCCGTGCAGGCCCTACCTTGGAAACTCAGCCCAAGGTCGATTCTGCAGGCACTGGGCGATGCAGCAAGGCCCAGTGATGGAATCTTTCAGAAATGAAGGGGCAGATCTATAATTTCTTAATGGCCTTGATCCCTGGACACTGTGGGATGTGGGAAATGACAAAAATGCCCTTCCCCACATCTGTCCATAAATGAAAAATATTTTGAAACCCTAAGTAGGCCCCGCATGTGACTGTGCACTGCTGTGTTTGATTCTACATCACTGACCTAAAGTGGATAGCAGTGTAATTATGTCATAGACTAGTGTGGGACCATGTTCTGAAGTGGCAAGTACTGGTATTGTAAATGACCAATTTAACCCTGTGCCCTAGCACTGGCCCATGCACCGAAACATGACCTAAGGCCCGGTGTAAGGCTTAATGATTCCAAGAGTGAACCAATTGAACTCCGGGTCAACCCAGTAAATTAGGGTAACCCTAGGACCACCAGTGTAGAGCTGATAACTGAATAAGACAATGTTTGATTTATGTCTAGGACATGATCCCGTGCTCGAGGACAACAATCAGACAACTGCTGGAACTGAATTTGTGACTGAGTACCTAGAGCCAAATACTGGTGAGTGAATAATACTATCGTATGTGCAAATGTAATTATGATCTGATGCCGGCTATCAATAAATGAATCATGAATGCTATGTTATTTATTTATAATTCAAGTTACTCAAATCACTGCATAATGACTGTTGTTGATCAACATTGTGAATTCTATATGATGGTTGTGATTGCTAGAGGAGATGCCGTACTAGGCTTGGAAATGGGGCCTGTGGTAGCCCGTACTATGGGGTACAGTTGACACCGCTGGACTCATACGATGCCATATAGACATGGGATTAGAGTTTCATCACTCGTGCCACGAACCCTTGCTAGCAGGGGTTGAGGTGCTGGATGCCTATGGGGACAATTATCAAGGAGTGAAAAAAAAAATAAAAGAACACCAGAATGGTGCATGAGGGAAGAAACGGTTGTCCCCCTGGATAATCACAGAGGGCTGGTTGGGCCGACCTTGGTGAACGAATACGGGGGCTGACCAGTCTTCTCCGATAACTCAATGGGTGTATCGCGGGAAGGGGTTAGAAGCCCGCACCAGGGATACATGTATTGGGGATTGTAGTGGCAAGACCAGACTTAGTTGTAATGATAGGTGGATAATAATAAAATTTGGACTTGCATATCATGTAGATTATGTGAACTATGGATTGTGATTGCATGTGCATGCATGATTGATGTTATTTGCTCACGAGCTCGGTGGGGCTCACACTCTGTTATATGTTGCTTTCTACTTAGATGATCTTGCAGGTGGATGCCCCTGTGGCATGGCAGGCCATCCCGAGGAGGAGAGTTTTGGTTGTTTTGACGATGTTGGTGTGGACCCCGACGGAGGTCATACCGATTCTGCGTACGTTTTCAGTGGTTGTTGATGAAGACCATTGAAGCGTGCATGTGATGTTTTGACTGGGGACTCCTTTTGGGTTTTCTTGAGTTATCCCAGTTTTGACTTGGTTAATGTAGTTTTCTTTTCTTTTTTTTTTGGGGCTGCGAATGCTCACCCTGTATATATTTTCATATGTACTTATTAGCTTTTGTTTCTTTGTTGTGGGTTGTGTGTGCCCGGGAGATGTATCAAACAAGACTTTATATGTATATATTATCACCATTTCCCATATCACTATGCTTCCTTTTACTTTTGAATTGTAGACGTCCTGCATTACTCTGATCTTACTTATGGTTAAGATGTGGATGTGGTTTCATGAATGTAAGACTGCTTCTAGATCCGTGGGATTTGGCGGATTTTCATTACGCAATTCGGGTCACCTAACCAATCCTCCTAGGGGGTGGTTTAGGGTGTGGCAAAAAGGATGGCCAAATGGTTGTTGTTATTATCAGAATTTGACATAACATATTTCAACCAAAAGTCTATGAAGGGGTGAGCAATCTTGGACCATCTAGCTACACATCTAGTGGAATTGGATTCACGACCCATAGAAGATCTTTTCCCAGATAAAGACTTAGCATGCATGGAAGAAGTAGAATGCAAAGACTGGTGGTAGTTGTATTTCGATGGCGCAACCAATCAAAGGGTATACGGGGCCAAAATATTGCTAATAAACCCAGAAGATCTTTACATCCCTTATGCTTTTCGATTAGAATTCCCATGTACCAACAACATCGTAGAGTACGAAGCATGTGTGATTGGCCTAGAGGCCGCCATGGCATTGGAAATCAAGAAGTTGAAAGTTTATGGGGATTCGTCAATCGTAATCTGCCAAACTCAAGAAATAAAAAATGAAAGATGAAGCTAAAACCCTATCAGGAACACTTGGAAGGGATAATCAAGAATTTTGAAGAAATCACATTGGAATGTTTGCCAAGAGTCAACGACAGATTTGCAGATGCTTTGGCCACCCTCGCCTCAATGGTTGAATGTAGCTCAGATACCTGGATCCAACCATTTCTGGTAGACAAAAGATGTTAGCCAGTGTATGAAGAATCAGTGAATGTCTTGACAGTCGATGGTAAACTATGGTTCGCACCCATAATTGACTTCATTAGAGAAAGGAGGTATCCTGAACATTTCACAGTGGGAGAAAAGAAGCGGCTATGAAAGTATGCCACGCAATTCATGCTCCAAGGAGACTTATTGTACAAAAGATCTTACGATGGCATACAACTGCTCTGTGTAAATGAGGAACAAGCTTAAACGATCATGAAAGAAATCCATCAGGGAATCTGCAGACCACATATGAATGCCAGAATGGTCGCCCAGAAGATCCTAAGATTAGGGCATTATTGGGCAACCATGGAAGAAAACTGTGCCACATTCATGAAAAGATGTCATAAGTGCCAGATATTTGCCAACATTATTCACATTCCTCCCACGAAACCCCATTCATTGAATGCTCCCTAGCCATTCTCCACATGGGGCATTGATATCATAGGGAAGGTGGCGCCGAAAGCATCCAACGGACATGAATTCATCCTTGTTGCCATAGATTATTTCACCAAATGGGTGGAAGCACAGTCTTACACCGTCTTGACGGCTACAAAGTTCATCAAGGAAAATATCGTATGTAGATACGGAGTACCACACGCCCTCATATCTGACCAGGGAGCACATTTCTGGGGAAAAACAGATAAGTTTTATGCCAAGTTTGGTATCAAGAGACACCGGTCTATGACTTATAGACCACAAACTAACAGAGCAGTGGAAGCGGCCAACAAAAATGTCAAACTCATATTGGAAAAAATGGCTAATACTCATAGAGATTGGGCAGACAAGCTCCCATATGCGTTATGGGCTTATCGGACGTCCATTCGAACTTCTATTGGGGTAACTCCTTTTTTATTGGTCTATAGAATGGAGGCAGTATTACCTGTAGAAATCCAAGTACCATCCCTTAGAGTATTGATGGACAACAAATTACCTGAAGGAGAATGGATGCAGGCAATTTATGATGAGCTCAATCTGCTAGGTGAGAAAAGGATGAAAGCCATGGATCACCTCAAAAGTACCAACTCAAAATGGCAAGGGCCTTCAACAAAGGAGTTCGCCCATGGAACATCAAAGAAGGAGATTTGGTTCTTCGAGAGCAAAGAGTACCTGTCCACGACCCAAGGGGCAAGTTCAGGCCAAATTGGAGCGGACCTTATCAAGTAAAGGAAATCCTAACTGGGTACGCTGTTCGACCCATGGATCTTGATGGAGAAGATATCAAGGGCCTTGTCAACATGGACCAACTCAAAAAATATTTAGTGTAGCCGTCAGGTCTACATGGACTACGTTTGATCTGATTCCTTTTTAAAGGATACGTAGGCAACTTGGCATGCTCAAGTGCGGTCACAACTAATCGTGTCGTTAATCGGTCAAAAATAAAACCCTAAATTAATCTAGCAAGTAGCAAGTAAGGGGTCGATCTACGGGGAATTGAAAGGCTAAATTACTAAGATAATTAGACGATAGTGATGAAAATTAAAGTGCAATAAATCTAATTTTAAACTTTGAATGAAAGAAATGAATCTAAGCTAACAACGATATGCAAATACGGGAGAAGACTATCTTTAGGGTTCGAATCCCCAATGGGTTGTTATTCAATTTGGTTACATGCTTCGGTTTATTATAACCACAAGCCTAATAACACCACAGAATGTCGGGTTTTTTCTAGGTATGGACTATCTTGACGAGTGCTAACGCCCTTCACTTATAGGGCTTGGCACGCTTAGTTCGTTTAGCTATAATCCATAATCGGTACAACCATATAAGAACAAAATACTATTGCTTGAATGAAAAATAATGAATCATAGAAACAAAATTCCTCAACTAAATATATCAATTAAAATAATCCAAATAGGGATGAGGTCTCAACATCAAGCAATTAAGAATGCAGACCAAAATTTTAAATAACAAATACCATCAGTTCATCTACACCTAAAGATAGAAAGAACTTAGCTGATCATGGTGCTAAGAGATAGGGGCAACAATGGTGACGACGATCATGGAGGTGTGCTTGGCGATCTCTGCTAGTTGCTGCCAATGAAGAAAATGTTGGAAGAAGGTGATGGAGATGCTCTGCTGGTTCGGTAATGGTGCTAATTTCCAAAATCCCCTCCTCTTTGGCTTCGATAGATTTCAATATATATATATATATATATATATATCTTCAAGGAGGGGAAACTGAGAGAGAGAGAGACCATGAGGGATTAGAAAGTAGAGATATAAGAGGAAAGAGAGAGAAAAGTGAGGGAGCGAGAGAGAGAGAGAGAGAGAGAGAGAGAATTTAATCTAAATTATAAATTTGATCAAAATTCTCTTTTTGAAAATATCTCTCCATCCTGGCCCCAGATGGACCCAATCTGAGAATTAAAGTTGCTCCAGTTAATATTCCGGACAATATGAGCCTAATATCGGATATCTTATGAAAATTTCCCAATTTTCTAAATTATGATTATGCCCTTGGGTCTTCAGTGAAACTTCTTCCCATCTCACCCTTAATCACATGTGAGTCGATCCATGGGTAGACTGGTGCCTAGATTGCATCAAATCCTTCCTTGGTTCTGGGCTCGGGCTTGCATTTCAACTCATTTTCTGGCCCATTATTCTTTTCTGGACCAAAAAGAATAATCACATGTATGGGCTTCAAAACTATAAGTACTTTTAATGCAACATGTCCATCTTACTCAAAATTCAACCCTCTTTGCAACCATGAAAAGAAATTGGACCACTTTACGTGTAAATTTGAAGATACGATGCCCGAATTAAATGGAATAATTTCACAACAACTCAATCGTATAAAATGACCTAAACCTGAAAATAATAGAAAATACCTAAGGTAGCTCCATTCTAAGGAGATAAAAATGCAGAATTAAATGGAATAATTTCACACATAAATGTGCTCATCAAATACCACCACACCTAAATTTTTCTAGTCCTTGAGCAAAAAGAAAATAAAGAAAACAAAAACCCTAACTCACTTTCATAGGAATCACGGTTGCACTTAGCATGTGCAACAAGCCTTTAAACCCCTAGATTACCCCTAGTGGACGACTTTTGTTTCGTGAGTGTTTGTAGGGAACACACAAAATTCATGATTGCAAGTTTAAATTTTGGTAATGGATAAGAAGCACACACCAAACCCGACGCTAAGATGTTCTACCTAAGATCAAGAAGACAAAGGTACCCCCACACTTAAGTTCTTAATACCCAATATTGATTCTAGCAACAGGTACACATCTTAATTAGGGAATCTCCCCATATCTTATGAACACCACCTTACTTAAGGTAAGACCACTCATGACGTCAAGGGCACCAAGGACTTTAGGCTTCAGAGCATTTTCGACCATACAATTGTACCAATGCAATGACATTTCTTCCTTCTCTCTTTTTTTTTTTTCACAATGAACTCCATTTGTTACTCCACTACTGTTCCTCAAATGCCATGCAGGATCACTACACAAGACACTCGAGCTACTTGGTAGCTTTGTTTCTTACATATATCCACAAGGATAGTGATGCTAGAGATCTTTTTTAGAGGTTTCACCCCAAGGAGTGTCAATCAAGTCACCTCGCTTCCTGAGGTGGAGTGCCCTGTCTAGCTCTAAGGAATTCAACTCTTACTTTTATTTATTTCATTTTCTTTGTCTCTCTCTCTCTCTCTCTCTCTCTCTCTTTTGTTTTTTTTTTTTTTTTAATTTTTATGTCATGCCAAAACCAAACTTGGTCTCAGCTCCTAACTAAAAGCTCAAACAAACACGAGACAGCCAAGTGGTCTGTCCCCTCAGACAAGATGGGGTTCTTATTGTCTGAGTCAAAACCCACCTTAGGACACCTACTAGCTACTGTCCTCTTAACAAGGTTTTCATTACTTTAGGTTAGGGTTCCTAAGTCTCTCTCTCCCGCGTTTTGCATCAAAGTAACAGAGAGACATGTAAAACTTACCAAAAGCTAAAAAATAAAAACCTACCAATCGGTCTCACACCCCCCACACTTAAAGTATGCAGTGTGCATGCAGAAGAATAAAAATAGGGATAAGAGAAGGAGTGTACCAGAAATCAGCAATATACGACAGAATAGTGCATCCAGCAATCAGTAGCAGCTACCTAAAAAAATGAAAACAAACAAACACAAAAAAAATGAAAGTACTAAAGAAAAATAGGGGGTTGCCTCCCACAGAGTGCTAAGTTTAGAGTCTTCAGCCAAACTCAAACTGACTCACGGAGGGTCAAGGATCAAATCATACCAAGGAGCCGGTTTAGAAGAAGGTTGGGGAGATGTAACCAAAGGGGGGAGCGGCTCAAACCTAATTGTCCAAGGTGGCCGTTCTAAAGAGGGTAAGGAATCTAGCAAAGTGTTCACCTCTTCAGTATATGCCTCAGACTCATCTCTAAACATTACATAGTGCTGCAAAAGGTCATCAATAAGCATGTGAGAAGTGTGATCAGCTACAACTTCATCTAATAAATCCAATGCTAAACACTCTTCCTCTCGAATGGAATTTAAGGATGCATTCAAGATGTTAAGCCTAAGCTTCTTATTCCCAAAAGAGATGTCCATGACACCCGATCTACAATTTATGCAAGCATTCGCAGTAGCTAAGAAGGGACGCCCTAAAATGATAGGGGGAAGCTTGGTTGTATCCATATCCAGGACAAGGAAGTCCACAGGAAAGTACAACTCTTCCACCTTCACTAAAACATCTTCTAACAACCCATGAGGTGTTTTGATTGAACGATCAGCCAACTAAAGGATAACCTCAGTGGGTTTCAAATCTCCTAAAACAAAATTTTCATAGACTGAACTAGGCAAATTATTCACACTAGCCCTTAAATTAAGTAGTGCCCTACTTATGGAGAGATCTCCAATGATGAAAGAAATAAGAGGCGCACCTGGATCCTTCAGCTTAGGGGGTAGGTGGCTGAAAATTACTAAGCTAACATGTTCAGTCAAACGGACGGTCTTAGGGATTTGAGCTCTTAACTTACGCCTTTGGGTGCAGAGGTCTTTTAAAAATTTAGCATAAGCAGTAATGTTACACCCGCACCCGAAATATACCCTTATGCCTTGGGGCAATATAGACCTTTACCAAAGGGTAATGCCTAGGTATCAATGGTCAATATTAATGACCTTGAACCTAGTATTTTACTATAAGTAACCCCTCGAAGTCCTGGAAGTATGGGCCAAAGCCCCGTAACTTTCCTTGAAGTTTGGGCCTTGACAACAGCACTGGAGTCACGAACGGACTCACTAGAACTGAATTTGCTCGAGGATCCGCCCATGCTGTTACTTGCCCTTTTGGTTTAATTTTCTGTAGGATCCACACCCCCGTGTCCCGGACACTATAATTGGACCTTTGGACCATATGGACCCTCACCCTCACCATTAGCTGACTAGTTAGGCCATGAAAGTGGGCCCATAAAGCCTAACTTAAGTGAATAATGGGTTTTATATACCCCAACTTAAACCAAATAGACCTTAGAGGACAATTGAGTCCTATGGACTTAGGGTGTAACCCAAACAGACCCTAATTAACTAAATGGACCTAAGGGTCTATGACTTGAACCAAACAAGACTTAAGGCCCAAAACAAAACCCATTTAAAGCCTAAGGGGTTAAATGTGTTCTAAGGACACCTAACCAAACACTACCTAAGACCCTCCTTGATGAGCACAGTAATGTGTGAAATCTTAGGGTCATAAGCATGCATTTTACTCACATTTTACGGAGCTACTCGAGGTATTTTCTGTGTTTTCAGGTTTTAGGATAATTTTAATAGAAGTGGAGTAATAAAGCTAAAGGAGCTGAAAAGAAGAAGATTCAATGAAGACAGGAGCTAAAGACCAGAGCAAGTCGATCCGAGTTAAGAGAAGAAGAAGAAGAAGAGAGTAAAATCAAGCATAGGGGCATAAGGGTAATTTTGATAAATTGAGAATCTTTCAAAAAATAGCGGATATTGGGCTCATATCGTCTGGAATTCAAAATGGTGCAACTTTAATTCTCGGGTTGGTTCCATCTGGGCTCAGGATACAAAGATATAGCCCAATAATGAATTTTAGTGAAGTTATTTATGATGAAGGAATAGAAAATAAAAAAATAAAAAAAAAAGAAAGAAATCTCTCACTCTCTCTCATATGATAACACGTTTTAGATTGAGAATTAAAAATCTCTCTCTCTCATTCTCACATGGATTTTAGGGAGTTGGAATTGGAAGGGAATCAACCACGGTTTTAGTAGTTTCCAATTGGGAGTTCACTTCCTTTGTAAAGAAAGAACGATAGAGAGGACATCACACAGAGCACGATGGGCATATAAGAACAGCAAGCGCCCTCTTCTCCAGAGGGCTTTTCTTTGGGATTTTTATGTTTCTTCTATTGGTCTTCGTTCTTATTTCTCTTTCATGTAATGAACAGCAAGCTTCCAATTCGTTTTTCTCTTCAACTTTTTGGTTTTAATTGAAGTTTTAGATAACTCTCTCTTCCCATTCCCGATTCTCTCATCTTCCTTTTCTTTTGAGTTTTTTTTAGATCTTATGTATTTAGGTTATCATATGTAATTTTTAGAATCATTGTTAGGATAATTTTTATTTTCCCATCCCTAAGATCATATGTGTAATTTTCATTATATACTTTGGTAATTTGTTCTTTAATATTGGATGCGCCTTCAAGTGACGGAATCATCTTCATTGGAGTTATTCGAATCAGCTAAGTTCTTCTTCTTATAAATTTTAGTTTTAATAATTTCTATGTCTTTTTTCTCCATCAATCCTTCGTTCCCTCTTCATTGCTTTCATGGCTAGCTAAACCTCTCCTCTTGGGAGTGGGTGAAAACATGAGAGAAGGAAGAATTGATGGCTAGCATTGTTTATGTGATTAATGGACATGATCAATATTAGACTTACAATGGATGACTGTCCATAACTTGTATGTTATTCCAAGGGGAACTATATACATGTTCGTTAGCCGTTTCCATTGTGACACTATTATGTTCATGTATTTTTTTTGTTTACATTGTATGTTGTATGAGCACTATTTTCATAGGATATGTTAGCCGTATATGAGCCGTGCCGCATATCTTATCGACCTAGGCTGTATGCATGCTTTGTCCTAATATGCTAGTCGTTGATCTGCCCTAATTCTCATGGTGGAACCCATTCCCAAGTGACTTTCTTGCTTTTAATTCATCCATTCCCTTAGCGGTTGCCCTAGTTTCTATTTTTAATTTGTTATCTTTGGTAATTTAGTTGCTTCTATATTTGGTAATTTCCATAATTGGTAGTTTCCATATCTAGGTTGTTTCTATATTTGGTAAGTTGTACACTTCGCGTTAATTAAAAGTGGAAATTTATTCAAGGTTGACCTCCTCGTGTTCGACCCGTAGCTACGATTGACCCGTACGCTTGCGGTTAATTATTTCTTGCAAACAAGTTTTTGGCGCCGTTGCCGGGGAGGTGACGCTTGTTTAGTTTCCTATTTTAATTGATTCGTAGTGTTTTCAAAAAAAAAAAAAAATTAAAAAAAAATCCAAAAAATCCAAAAAAAAAAAAAAAAAGACCTTTGAGGAGTGCTTTAATTTCGGATTGTGGCTTTTGTATGCTTGTTTGGGTGAGGAATTCTAAGAACCGGATAGAACGAATTGAGATTCCAACCATGGTTGAGGAAGGAGAGAGGCAACCTATGACCCTTAGGGACCGCTTTTATCCCGCACGGGCTGCACAACCCTTATGCATTCGTTTACCCGCCGCCCAGGGAAACAATTATGAGCTTAAATCTAATTTCATTAGTATGTTGCCCCACTTTCATGGGGTAGCTAACGAAGATGCATATTTGTTTCTTAGGGAGTTTGAGGAGGTATGTGTGCTCATTAAGATGCAACAATTGACTGATGATGCGGTTAAGTTGAGATTCATCCCCTTTGCACTTAAGGATCAAGCTAAAAAGTGGCTCTATGGTTTGCCTAGAGACTCAATAACTACGTGGGATCAATTTACAGTTTTCTTCCTAAAGAAGTTCTTTCCCTTGCATAAAACCAATAGGATTAGGAATGACATTCTGCAGTCCAGACACAGGCCAAACGAATCCTTCTCCAAATTCATAGAGAGATTCAACAACCTTCTTCAAGAGTGTCCTCACCATGGCCTAGATACTTGGCATCTGTGTCAAATCATCTATGAGGGTATAGATTATCAAACCAAGCAGTTGGTGGAATCCATGTGCCCAACTGGATTCACATCATTCACCGATGAAAATCAAGCTTGGGAGTTTTTGGTTGACTTAGCGGACAAGACCAGAGAGTGGGACTCCACTTATGAAAATGAAAACTCCGGTGAGGGATTTTTGGTAGAGGGAAACTGTAGCCAAAGAGGCTCAGTTGGACAGTCTTATTACAAGACTAGAAGCCATAATGACCAAGGGACCTTCCCCGATAAATCAGGTTTATCAGACCGCCCCTTTGTGTACTGGATACCAATCCTCATCACATGTGATGGATGAGTGCCCTAATCGGTCTAGTGGGCATGGAATCTATGAGTGTGCATGTAATGAACAATCCTTATAGTGGAACCTATGATCCTGGGTGGAGAAATCACCCTAACTTCTCATGGAACCAATGCCCCAATCAAGTTGGTCCATCTACATTCCAGCCTCCAATCCAAGGTCAGTTTGCTCCCCAGTAGATTAACCCTGTATTTGTCCCCCCTCCCAATCATCTTCGACCCACACCACCATCCCTAATGATGAATCAGCAACCACCTGAATTTTTGAAAAATAGTGATGAGTCTACCAGGATAAATTCCCTTGAGAAGAGTATAGAGCTTCTCATGAGAACATTCATGACCAGCCAACATAACATAGAGAGGCAAATCTCTCAACTGGCCAATACTCTCCATGAAAGGGAAAAGGATAAGATGCAGAGTCAGCCAGATCCGAACCCTAGGACCTCTGTACCCCATCCACCTCACACTCAGCTGAACTCTATCCATCAGAGTCCATACCACTCAAAACCCTCTACTCAATGTAATGTCATATATGCTCTGAGAAGTGGACGTGAGTACCAACAAGAGGTTCCAATTCAACCAACTCCTGTAACTTCTGAGCCTCCTGTTGATATTGTGAATCTTCCTCATCCCCCCATTGTAAGTGCCCCACATGACCCTCCCATAGTTGTGAATGACCAGCCCCCTGTCCAAGGTTCGTCTGATGAACCTATAGTGGTTAGTGAAGAGAAACATGAAGAGCCACCTGAGAAGACTTATGTCTCTAAGGCTCCATTTCCCAATAGGCTTAAAAGCAACAAGAAGGATGCAATAACTGAAAAAGTTTTAAATGTCTTAAAAAGTGTGCAAGTTAACATCCCTCTTTTAGATGCTATTTCCCAGTTACCTACCTATGCAAAGGTCCTGAAGGACTTGTGTACTCAGAAAAGGAAAATCAATGTACCTAAGAAAGCCTTCCTGACTGCTAATGTGAGCTCAGTTCTGTCACAACAGATAGTGGCTAAGTATAAGGATCCTGGTTGCCCAACTATCTCATGTATGATTGGTAACACTAGAATTGACCATGCCCTTCTTGATCTAGGAGCTAGTGTCAATTTATTGCTATATTCAGTGTACCAACAATTAGGGTTAGGAGACCTTAAGCCTACATCTGTCACATTACAATTGGCAGATAGATCAGTCAAGACTCCCAAGGGAGTAATTGAGGATGTGTTATTAAAGGTTGGGGAATTTCTTTTTCCCGTGGATTTCATAATCCTAGATACCCAACCTGTGACCAATATCAAAGGTCAAATCCCAATTATCCTTGGTAGACCTTTCTTAGCTACTAGCAATGCTCTGATCAATTGTAGGAATGGTCTGACGAGGCTGTCTTTTGGGAATGCATCTTGTGATTTTAATGTCTTTCGATTGGGAAAGCAACCATGCTTAGATGAAGACGTGTATCTAATTTTTGAACCACCTGATTTGGTTGCAACTGCTCTTAACACAGGTATTAATCAATGTCTAAAGGACTTGCCTCAATCCAAGTATGGGGGAGAGCCTTCTAAATTGTGGACCAAGCCACCACCTGTTGAGCCAGATGGTAATCTGTCTACTTCTCTTCCCAAGTCACCACCAGTGGAACCGCCTGAAAAGGAACAAGAGGTGTTGTCCCAACAACACAATGGAGGCTCTGTAATATTTGATCCAGGTAAGGGTACACACTCTACAATCTCTAGCACATCTTTTAATTCCTCTCTCATGCCACTTTCTTCACCACATTCTTACGAGGTCATGGATTTCCATGCACCTCCTTATTTTGAGCCACCATGATCATACCCGGTACGCCCCCTCTTCTTTGTCCTTATTTTTTTTTTCATGCATTGAGGACACTGCATCATTTAAGTATGGGGGGGATTTCATTGAATTGTAGTCTTTACTTTGGTTTGAGAGCGAGTGTGTAGCCTCTTTAGTTTACTTTTCTGAAAGACTTTGAGAGCATCCAAAATACCCTACACTTTGAAGTAATAAAAAATTCCGCACTGAGGAGGGAATTGAATTATACCGATCAAAGGGATTTTAAATTCTTTGAAAGTACACTGTCTACTGAGAGAGCCGATTTTGTTAGTCATCCTGTTTACACGAGGTTTGGCTAGGTGCTAAGGTTGAACCATGATATACTTACATGATATAGCTGATTGCCAAGAAAAAAAAATTTATTTACTCTTTGATCCAGTCTTGGCTTATAGCCTATTTGGTTTGAGTAAGTAAGCCCGAGGGGTATTTTACACCTAATTCCTTAAAGCCGTCTGGTTTGAGAGTAATTGGCCTAAAGCTCGCTACAAGAGCCACCTAGAAAGCTTAAGAAGTCAAGACATTGTATGGATTGGAGTAATGTGTGCTGGAAAAAAAAAAAAAAAAAAAGAAGTTTGAACTCATACTGCATCAATGTCTAAAGCCACAATGTGGCAATCAAATGATATATGCACTGAGAATCTATTCCAACACTACTTAGTAACTTGGGTGTTTGGTGCAAGCCTTGCATGTCATTCAAGCCAATTATAGTGGAGGGACATTTGAGTTCAATACTTGGAAAAATATGGCAAGTAAAATCAAAGTGAAATTGAAATTGTGTATGTGTTTAAAGGTTCTACCAAGGTTCCGAGCTGAAATCTTTTGTAGCCTAGATGACCTACTCGATCTAATCTCAAGGAAAAACAGTGTGACTCACCCTACCCCAAACCTCTCTAAGTTAGATGTATGACAGTTCTCCAACTCAGAGTGGGATAATAAAGTTCAAGTGTGGGGGAACATCTAGAAAATCTCAAAGTAAATTATCTTGGGGCTGCATTCTTTATCTTGGCCATAGTATGGATTTACAAATTGAATTTTGTGTGTATATTCACTGCAAACACTCACGAGACACAACTCGTCCACTAGGGGTAACCTAGGGGTTTAAAGGCTTGTTGCATGTGCTAAGTGCAACCGTGATTCCTACGAAAGTGAGTTAGGTTCTTTTTGTATTCTAGGTTAGTTTGTCTTTTTGCTTTACTCGAGGACGAGCAAAGTCTAAGTGTGGGGAATCGATGAGCACGATGAATGTGTGAAATCTTAGGGTCATAAGCATGCATTTTACTCACATTTTACGAGAGCTACTCGAGGTATTTTCTGTGTTTTCAGGTTTTAGGATAATTTTAATAGAAGTGGAGTAATAAAGCTAAAGGAGCTGAAAAGAAGAAGATTCAATGAAGACAGCAGCTGAAGACCAGAGCAAGTCGATCCGAGTTAAGAGAAGAAGAAGAAGAAGAGAGTAAAATCAAGCATAGGGGCATAAGGGTAATTTTGATAAATTGAGAATCTTTCGGAAAATAGCAGATATTGGGCTCATATCGTCTGGAATTCAAAACGGTGCAACTTTAATTCTCGGGCTGGTTCCATCTGGGCTCAGGATACACAGATATAGCCCAATAATGAGTTTTAGTGAAGTTATTTATGATGAAGGAATAGAAAATAAAAAAATAAAAAAGAAAGAAAGAAATCTCTCACTCTCTCTCATATGATAACATGTTGTAGATTGAGAATTAAAAATCTCTCTCTCTCATTCTCACATGGATTTTAGGGAGTTGGAATTGGAAGGGAATCAACCACGGTTTTAGTAGTTTCCAATTGGGAGTTCACTTCCTTTGTAAAGAAAGAACGGTAGAGAGGACATCACACAGAGCACGATGGGCATATAAGAACAGCAAGCGCCCTCTTCTCCAGAGGGCTTTTCTTTGGGATTTTTATGTTTCTTCTATTGGTCTTCGTTCTTATTTCTCTTTCATGTAATGAACAGCAGGCTTCCAATTCATTTTTCTCTTCAACTTTTTTGTTTTAATTGAAGTTTTAGATAACTCTCTCTTCCCATTCCCGATTCTCTCATCTTCCTTTTCTTTTGAGTTTTTTTTAGATCTTATGTATTTAGGTTATTATATGTAATTTTTAGAATCATTGTTAGGATAATTTTTATTTCTCCATCCCTAAGATCATATGTGTAATTTTCATTATATACTTTGGTAATTTGTTCTTTAATATTGGATGCGCCTTCAAGTGATGGGATTCAAGTGACGGAATCATCTTCATTGGAGTTATTCGAATCAGCTAAGTTCTTCTTCTTATAAATTTTAGTTTTAATAATTTCTATGTCTTTTTCTCCATCAATCCTTCGTTCCCTCTTCATTGCTTTCATGGCTAGCTAAACCTCTCCTCTTGGGAGTGGGTGAAAACATGAGAGAAGGAAGAATTGAAGGCTAGCATTGTTTATGTGATTAATGGACATGATCAATATTAGACTTACAATGGATGACCGTCCATAACCTGTATGCCATTCCAAGGGGAACTATATACATGTTCGTTAGCCGTATCCATTGTGACACCATTATGTTCATGTATTTTTTTTGTTTACATTGTATGTTGTATGAGCACTATTTTCATAGGATATGTTAGCCGTATATGAGCCGTGCCGCATATCTTATCGACCTAGGCCGTATGCATGCTTTGTCCTAATATGCTAGTCGTTGATCTGCCCTAATTCTCATGGTGGAACCCATTCCAAGTGACTTTTTTGCTTTTAATTCATCCATTCCCTTAGCGGTTGCCCTAGTTTCTATTTTTAATTTGTTATCTTTGGTAATTTAGTTGCTTCTATATTTGGTAATTTCCATAATTGGTAGTTTCCATATCTAGGTTGTTTCTATATTTGGTAAGTTGTACACTTCGCGTTAATTAAAAGTGGAAATTTATTCAAGGTTGACCTCCTCGTGTTCGACCCGTAGCTACGATTGACCCGTACGCTTGCGGTTAATTATTTCTTGCAAACACTCCTAACCCTTAAAAGATAAGAGAATCCCTCAGTCCCTTATCTCTCCCCCTCCCAAGCAAACCGACATGTATCCCTGGTGCGGGCTTCTAACCCCTTCTCGCGATATACCCATTGAGTTGTCGGAGAGGACCAATCAGCTCCCGCATTCATTCACCAAGGTCAGCCCAACCAGCCCTCTGCGATTAACCTGTAGGGTAATCCATCACATTTCTCATTTCCATTCTTTTCTGGCTTATAGCTCGGCATATAGATCATATTCACCATTCCGGTGCAAACACATTTCTTTTCTTTTCTCACATACATATATGGTCACCCTCACAAGCATCCAACACCTTAACCCCTGTTGGCAAGGGTGCGTAGCACAGGTGATGAAACTCTAACCCCTTGTCTATATGGCATCGTATGAGTCGGGTGGTGTCAATCGCATCCCATTCTACGGGCTACCACAGGCCTCATTCTGTGTTATTCACAATCATCAGATTATATTCATAGTGTTGATCAATAGACAATCATTGTACAGTAACTTGAATAATTGAACATAATTGAATAACACAGCATTTAAGATTTAAGAATTTATTTTCCGACATACAGTTACACATGCATATATGATAATACTTCACTCACCTGGGTCTGGTTCTAGGAACTCAGTCGCAAATTCAGTTCCAACAATAGTCTGATTGTAGACCTCGAGTGCTGGATCAAATCCTAGATGTAAATCAGAAATTGTCATGTTAAGTTTCCAATTTGTCTTTGGTAGTCCTAGGGTTAACCTAGGCTTACTGGGTTGACCCGGTGTTCAGTTGGTTCTCACTTGGAACTCTCTGGGCCTTGCACTGGGCCTTAGGTCCATGTCCTGGTGCAATATCTAGAGATGGTGGTCTAGGGGTAAAATGGTCATTCTCAGTGATTGTACCTAACCCTAGGTCAGATTAGGTTCACAGTGTTGTCCATAGCTTGTCTGTGCTGTAGGACCAAGCACAGGCAGGGTTTCCATCACCTGCGGGGCCCACTTAGGTTCCCAAGCCATACCTTCATAAGGACAGACGTGGGGAGGGGCATTTAGGCCATTTTCCACCTTCCCACACTGCACCATGGCCAATGGATGAGGTTCCCCAAGTCCGATTGTAAAAATTGCAGCAAATCCCTCACTGGGCGATGGCTCTGGGCGTTGGGTGCATCGCCTAGTGCATCGCCCAGAGTCTGCAAATCGACAAAGGGCTGAGATTCCAAGGTTGAGCTTCATAGGCAGTGCTCAAATCTGATCCCCATGCATGTTAGGGTGCTAGGTAGCCCCTGGGGTGATCTCCATTTTGGTCCAGTTGGATTCTCCACTGGGCCCACCATTTGGCTGCCAGAGGTTGCCCAGACAGCCCAGTAAATAGTGTCACAGGGTTTTCTCCATACATGAATCTCAGTTTTAGCCACATGCAAGGCTAGAAACAGATGTAATATAGGGATTCACCCAGGGCTAGGTCTGTGTAGCCAGGGTTTGCATCCAGGGTTCCAAACAGCCAGCCCATAGTGAATCTGGGTAGTGCAGCTGTGCACAACCAGATTCGGCTTCCATAAACAGCATAACAGATCTATAAAATTTAATAAAAATCATAGATCTCCCATGCTCTATGCTTGCATGACAGATTTGGAACCATTCCTAGCATTTCCTAGCTATTCTGGGCTGCCAGAGAGCAGAAATACATCATCACAAGCAGAGATCTTAAGAGGGCAGAAGGTTTTTCATGAGATTTTATACCTGCACAGGTGTGAGAAACTCGATCCAAGCTTGGATGGGTGGCAGCCTTCAGATCCCCTTCCTTCTTCTTCTTCTTTCTTCTTCTCCTTCCTCGTCTTTCTCTCCTTTCTCTCTTCTTTCTTCCCCCACAGTTCCAACAGTGCTAAGGGTTCTAAATGAGCCCAAGGCATTCCTATTTATAGGCCCAGCCCACACTGAGGCCTGTTTGGCTATTAAGGCCCAATTTGAAAATGAGTTTTTAAACTGATTCTGAGTGACTTTAGGCACACTGGTGGGGTCCACAGTGAACCAAGGGTATCAGGTGGTCCCTCAGACTCCCCTCTACCTATGGAGGGTGCCCATGTCCATGTTGGGTGGTCCCTATAATTAAAATCCATTAAAATATGCTATTTCACTCACTGGGCGATGTCTCTGGGCCTTGTCTGCATCGCCCAGAGATTGCAGCAAGGCTGAATCTCATTGGGGCTTGCACAAGGGTTTGACCCTTGGTCAGGGCATTGTCCCCACATGCCATTTGGAGATTGGTACACACTTTTCCAGAGGTGGGTCCCACATTTATTGAGAGGAGAGAGATTACCTGGAGTCTAGGCCATACATCATGCTGTGAGCTGTATAGCCGCAAGGGTCAGTGACCCACCTACTGACAGGCATGTAGGATGATCCACACAGGGTTTCTTCATCAATCCAAATCACTGGAGTGATACTCCATAGTGTTCTTGGTTGCCTAGTCAGGGGTTCCTATCCTTCAATCAAAAGTCCAGCCAGTCAGGAGCAGGGTTTGACACCAAAACACGAGATTCCACCAGTTCCAACTCAAAACCTGTGATTCTGTCCATCCAAAATCAAAGTACTTGCATCCACCATTTCCAAAAGTTCCCAAAAGTTCACCAAACAACTAATCAAAAGAGAAAGAAAAGAGAAAATGCAAAAAAACTAAAGTAAAAGCGAAAGATAATAGTTCCACAACTGTCCATCAAAAGATAAGAGACCAAAAGAACTGATCAAAATAACTTCAAATCTGCTGGAGAGAAAGCTGGGCTAGTCATCTGCACCATCGCCACCACCGTGACCCAGGAAGGTGTTGGTGTCATCTACTCCTTTCTCTATGCCCTCTAGGCGCCAAGCCTGGTTGGAGAGTTGCTTCTTGACTTCATCAAAGCCATCCACTACTCTCAGGTCCAGCCGCCTGATAGCCATCAAGATGTCACCTCCTCCCCTTAGTGCACCTAAAGTCCCTGCTGCAGATGGTCCAGAACCCATAAACTTGAGGTCATCATCACTATCCTCATCATCATCCCTAGCCCCTCTGCCCTCCTAGTACTTGACCTGCTCCCCGACACTGTCATAATCATAGTATAGTCCCATCTTCTGCAAGGTATTAAATCCAATGGGCCCCTCAGTGCTTGATTCCTTGGGTTCACAGTCAAGGTCAACCCCAAAGTATAGAAAGATGCGGGTAAGCAATCTACCATAAGGCAAAGTGTTGTTGCGGGCAGGATTCATTACTGCACACCATATGTTGCATAACCACATGAGGCTAGCAAATAGGCTAGCCAGTATACAGAGAATGAGCAAGGACTGCAGACATCAAAGGAAGCAGTGTGTTGTGTGCCTTAGAAGGAGCAAGATTGGTTTTGGCAATTAAGATAAGAACCCGTTAAGAAGGAGGAAATTCGGAGAGGTCTTCATTCTCCTCCTACTTGTCATTTGTGAGAACCTTGAATAATTTCCGACTCTCCTCTGGATGCAGGCACTTGTCAGGATGATTGCCTGGAGGATAGGACACCCTATTGCCCTCTGAAGACACATCGAGAAAAATCCCCAACTGCACTGCAGTAAAATCTATGACAACTCCCTTCACATAGGATGTCAACTTGAACTCATCATCGTCCTTCTTGACCAGTACCAGGTTAGAGTAAAATTCCTTGACCAAGGTGGGGTAATAAAGCTCTGGCTGGATCAACATGTTACTCCACTTCAACCGATCGAATCTGGCGCCCACCTTGTATGCCAGAAGTTCCTACCCTATTACATCTCTCTCTACTAAAAATTTTTTGTTAAAAAGGTGCTCTCGGAAGATCCCCTCAGTCTTTTCCGAAGTGAACCGATTCTCATTGTAGGCTGTGGGGATGGAAGGCACAATAGATATGTCAAACCCTGCCCCTGACCGACTAGAATCTTGACTGAAGGACAGGAACTTCAGACATGGCATCCAAGCACACGGTGGAGTATCACTCCAGTGATTGAGATTGATGAAGAAACCCTGTGTGGATCCTCCTACATACCTATCAGAAGATGGACAGTTGACCCTTGCAACTGCACAGCTCATTGCATAATGTACTGCCTGGACTCCAGGTATTCTCTCTCCTCTTCACATCTGTGGGTCCTACCCTTGGAAATGTGTGTAAAAGGCCTTATAAGGCACGTGGGTACAAGGCCCTGACCTTGGGTCAAACCCCTGTGCAAGCCCACAAAGTTTCAGCCTTGCTGAATTCTCTGGGCGATGCAAACATCACCCAGAGACATCACCCAAAGTGCAAAATAGCATTATTTTAATGATTTAATCCGTGGGGACCACCCATATTAGACATGGGCACCCTCCATAGGTTGAGGGGAGTCCGAGGGACCACCTCATACCCCTAGACCACTGTGGAGCCCACCAGTGTGCCCAAAATGGCTGTGAATGCAGTCAAAAATGCATTCTAAAAATGGGCCTTAGCAACCAAACAGACCTTAGTCAAGGCTGGGCCTATAAATAGGGGTACCATAGGCTCATTTAGAGCTCTTGGTACTGTTCAAATCGTGGAGAGAAAGAAGAGAGAAAAGAGAGAAAGGAGAAGAGGAAGAAGAAGAAGAAAGAGAAGAAGGAAGAGAGGGGAGGCAGCCATGCATCCAAGGCCTGGATTCGAGCAGCCATAGACCTGTGCAGGTATAAAATTTAACCTCTTACTTGCTGTTCATGTACTGCAGCTATTCCTTACTTGATTCCTTAGTATTTTGAGGAGTTTCTGACCTTTGGTAGCCCAGAACAGTTGGGGATTGCCAGGTACCACCTCAGATCTGCCATGCAAACATGATGCATGGAAGATCTGAGTGTTTTACATTGATATTCAGATCTGATTTGCTAATCTGAGAACCGAAACCTGGTTGTGCATGGTTGCACTGCCCAGTTACACTGAAAACTGGCTGTTTGGAGCCCTGGATCCTTGTCCTGATTGCATGGGACCAAACCCTAAGTGGTAGCATACTTGAATCAGTGTATTATACCTATAATCAACCTTGCATGTGACTGAAACCAAGTCTGGGAAGTTGGAGAAATCGTGGTTACTATTCACTGGGCTGTCTGGGCAACCTCTGGCAGCCAAGTGGTGGACCTAGTTGAAAATCCACTTGGACCAGAGTGAAGATCACCCCTGGGGGTACATGATATACCCTAACATGCATGGGTAAAAGGTTTGGTCAATGCTCATGGCCAGCAACCCTGGAAACTCACCAAATTTCATTTTTTAAATCTCTGGGCCATGCAGACATCACCAAGAGACATCGCCCATTTAATGGAATTTGACAATTTTCCTGATCTGACTTAGGGGATTTCACCCATTGGCCATGTAACTGTGTGGGGGGTCCGGTTTAAACAAAAAATGAACATATGTTGACATAGGTATCGATTCGAAGCTCACGACCCTCAACATCACATCCACACGTCTAATAAGAAATAAGGACACTTTTTAGAAAATCCCAAGTCCAAAAAAGTACGAAAATGCCCCTAAATAACCCCAAACGATCCACCTGGTCTGGTTAAAATAAAAAATAAACATATGCCAAAATAGGTATCGATTTGAAGGTCACGACCCTCAACATTGCATCCATACGTCTAATAAGAGATAAGGACACTTTTTAGAAAATCCAAGCCCAAAAAAGTACAGAAATGCCCCAAAATAACCCCAAACGATCCACTCGGTATGGTTTAAACCGAAAATGAACATATGTCGAAATGGGTATCGATTCGAAAGTCACGACCCTCATCATCAAATCCATACGTCTAATAAGAGATAATGACACTTTTTAGAAAATACCAAACCCAAAAATATACAGAAATGCCCCAATAAAACCTCAAACAACCCACCCGGTCTGGTTTAAACCGAAAATCAACATATGTCGAAATAGGTAGCGATTCGAAGGTCACGACCTTCAACATCGCATTAACACGTCTAATAAGAGATAAGCACACTTGTTAGAGAATCCCAAACCCAAAAAAGTACATAAGTGACCCCAAATAACCCCAAACGACACACCCGGTCTGGTTTAAACAAAAAATGAACATATGCCGAATTAGGTATCGATTCGAACGTCACGACCCTCCACATCATATCCACACGTCTAATAAGAAATAAGGATACTTTTTAGAAAATCCAAAGCACCAAAAAGTATAGAAATTCACCCAAATAACCCCGAATGACCCACCCGGTCTGGTTTAAACCGAAAATGAACGTATGTCGGAATAGGTATCGATTCGAAGGTCACGACCCTCAACATCGTATCCACACATATAATAAGAGATGATGACACTTTTTAGAAAATCCCAAACCCAAAAAAGTACAAAAATGCCCCCAAATAACCCCAAATGACCCACCCGATCTGGTTTAAACCGAAAATGAATATAAGTCGAAATAGGTATCGATTCAAAGGTCACGACCCTCAACATCGCATCCACACGTCTAATATGAATTAAGGACACTTTTTTGAAAATCCCAAGCCCAAAAAAGTATAGAAATTCCCCCAAATGACCCTGAACGACCCACCCGGTCTGGTTTAAACCGAAATTGAATGTATGTCAAAATAGGTATCGATTCGAAGGTCACGACCGTCAACATCGCATCCATACGTACAATAAGTGATAAGGACATTTTTTAGCAAATCCCAAACCCAAAAAAGTACAGAAATGCCCCCAAATAACCCCAAACGACCCACCCGATCAGGTTTAAATCGAAAATGAACATATGCCGAAATAGGTATCGATTCGATGGTCACAATCCTCAACATCGCATCCACACGTCTAATAATAGATAAGGACACTTTTTGGAAAATTCCATACCCCAAAAAGTACAGAAATGCCCCCAAATAACCCCAAACGACCCACCCGGTCTAGTTTAAATAAAAAATGAACATATGCCGAAATAGGTATCGATTCGAAGGTCATGACCCTCGACATCGCATCCACACATGAAATAAGAGATAAGGACACTTTTTACAAAATACCAAACCCAAAAAGGTACAAAAATGCCACAAAATAACCCCAAACGACCCACTCGGTCTGGTTTAAACCGAAAATGAACATATGTTGAAATAGGTATCGATTCGAAGGTCATGACCGTCAACATCGCATCCACACGTCTAATAAGAGATAAGGACACTTTTTAGAAAATCCCAAGCCCAAAAAAATGCAGAAATGCCCCAAAATAACCCCAAACGACCCACCCGATTTGGTTTAAATAAAAATCGAACATATGTCGAAATAGGTATCGATTCGAAAGTCACGACCCTCATCATCAAATCCACACATCTAATAAGAGATAAGGATACTTTTTAGAAAATACCAAACCCAAAAAAGTACAGAAATGCCGCAATATAACCCCAAACAACCCACCTGGTCTGGTTTAAACCGAAAATGAACATATGTCGAAATAGGTATCGATTCGAAGCACACGACCTTAAACATCGCATCCACACATCAAGTAAGAGATAAGCACACTTGTTAGAGAATCCCAAACCCAAAAAAATATAGAAATGCCCTTAAATAACCCCTAACGATCCATCCGGTCTGGTTTAAATCGAAAATGAACATATGTCGAAATAGGTATCGATTGTAGGTCACGACTCTCAACATCAAATCCACACGTCTAATAAGAGATGATGACACTTTTTAGAAAATCCCAAACCCAAAAAAGTACATAAATGACCCCAAATAACCCCAAATGACACACCCGGTCTGGTTTAAACCGAAAATGAACATATGCCGAATTAGGTATCGATTCGAAGGTCACGACCCTCAACATCGCATCCACACGTCTAATATGAGATAAGGACACTTTAGAAAATCCCTAGCCCAAAAAAGTACATAAATGCCCACAAATAACTCTTAAGGACCTACCCGGTCTGGTTTTATCCAAAAATGAACATATGCCGAAATAGGTATTGATCCGAAGGTCACGACCCTCAACATCTCATCCACACGTCTAATAAGAGATAAGGACTCTTTTTAGAAAATACCAAACCCCAAAAAGTACAGAAATGCCCCCAAATAACCCCAAATGACCCACCTGGTCTGGTTTAAACCAAAAATGAACATAAGTCGAAATAGGTATCGATTCGAAGGTCATGACCCTCAACATCGCATCCACACGTCTAATAAGAGATAAGGACACTTTTTAGGAAATCCCAACCCCAAAAATGTATAGAAATTCTCCCAAATAACCCTGAACGACCCACCCAGTCTGGTTTAAACCGAAAATGAACATATATCGAAATAGGTATTGGTTCAAAGGTCACGACCCTGAACAACGCTTCTGCACGTATAATAAGAGATAAGGACACTTTTTAGAAAATCCCAAACTCAAAAAAGTACAGAAATGCCCCAAAATAACCCCAAACGACCCACCCGATCAGCTTTAAATCGAAAATGAACATATATCGAAATAGGTATCGATTCGATGGTCACAATCCTCAACATCGCATCGACACGTCTAATAAGAGATAAGGGCACTTTTTGGAAAATTCCATGCCCAAAAAAGTATAGAAATTCCCCCAAATAACCCTGAACTACGCACCCGGTCTAGTTTAAACCGAAAATGAACATATGTCAAAACAGGTATCGATTCGAAAGTCACGACCCTCATCATCAAATCCACACGTCTAATAAGTGATAAGGACACTTTCCAGAAAATCCCAAACCCCAAAAAGTATAGAAATGCCCCCAAATAACCCAAAACGACCCACCCAGGCAGGTTTAAATAAAAAATGAACATATGCCGAAATAGGTATCGATTTGAAGGTCACGACTCTCAACAACGCATCGACACGTCTAATAAGAGATAAGGACACTTTTGGAAAATTCCAAATCAAAAAAAGTATAGAAATGCCCCCAAATAACCCCAAACGACCCACCCGGTCTGGTTTAAATCGAAAATGAACATACGCCGAAATAGGTATCGATTCGAAGGTCACGACCCTCAACATCGCATCCACACATTTAATAAGAGATAATGACACTTTTCAGAGAATCCCAAACCCAAAAAAGTACAGAAATGCCAACAAATAACACCAAACGACCCACCCGGTCTGGTTTAAACTAAAAATGAACATAAGTCGAAATAGGTCGATTCGAAGGTCACGACCCTCAACATCGCATCCACACGTCTAATAAGAAATAAGGACACTTTTTAGAAAATCCAAAGCCCCAAAAAGTATAGAAATTCACCCAAATAACCCCGAACGACCCACCCGGTCTTGTTTAAACCGAAAATGAACCTATGTCAGAATAGGTATCGATTCGAAGGTCATGACCCTCAACATCGCATCCACATATACAATAAGAGATAAGGACACTTTTTAGAAAATCCTAAACCCAAAAAAGTACAGAAGTGCCCCCAAATAACCCCAAACGATCCACCCGGTCAGGTCTGAACCGAAAATGAACATATGCCTAAATAGGTATCGATTCCATGGTCACAATCCTCAACATCGCATCCACACGTCTAATAAGAGATAAGGACACTTTTTGGAAAATTCCAAACCCAAAAAAGTACAAAAATGCCCCCAAATAACCCCAAACGACCCACCCGGTCAGGTTTAAACCAAAAATGAATATATGCCAAAATAGGTATCGATTCGAAGGTCACGGCCCTCAACATCGCATCCACACGTCTAATATACGATAAGGACACTTTTTAGAAAATACCAAATGTAAAAAAATACAGAAATGCCCCCAAACGACCCACCCGGTCAGGTTTAAACTGAAAATGAACATAAGTTGAAATAGGTATCGATTCGAAGGTCGCGACCCTCAACATCGCATCCACACGTCTAATAAGAAATACGGACACTTTTTTGAAAATCCCAAGCCCAAAAAAGTAAAGAAATTCCCCCAAATAACCCCGAACGACCCACCCGATCTGGTTTTAAATCGAAAATGAAAGTATGTCAAAATAGGTATCGATTCGACGGTCACGACCCTCAACATCGCATCCACATGTACAATAAGAGATAGGGACACTTTTTAGAAAATCCCGAACCCAAAAAAGTACAGAAATGCCCCCAAATAACCCAAAACGACACACTCGGTCAAGTTTAAACAAAAAATGAACATATGCCAAAATAACTATCGATTCGATGGTCACAATCCTCAACATCCCATCAACACGTCTAAAAAGAGATAAGGACGCCTTTTGGAAAATTTCAAACCCAAAAAACTACAGAAATGCCCCCAAATAACCCCAAACGACCCACCCAGTCTAGTTTAAACCGAAAAAGAACATATGGCAAAATAGGTATCGATTTGAAGGTCACGATCCTCAACATCGCATCCACACATCTAATAAGAGATAAGGACACTCTTTAGAAAATCCAAAGCCCAAATAAGTACATAAATGCCTCAATATAACCCCAAAAGACCCTCCCGGTCTGGTTTAAACCAAAAATGAACATATGTCAAAATGGGTATCGATTCGAAAGTCACGACCCTCAACATCAAATCCACACGTCTAATAAGAGATAAGGACAATTTTTAGAAAATCCCCAGCCCAAAAAAGTACAAAAATGCCCCCAAATAACCCCAAACGACCCACCCGGTTTGGTTTAAATAGAAAATGAACATATGCCAAAATAGGTATCGATTCGAAGGTCACGACCCTCAACATAACATCCACACGTCTAATAAGAGATAAGGACACTTTTTAGAAAATACAAAACCCAAAAAAGTGCAGAAATGCCCCTAATATCCCCAAATGACCCACCCGGTCGAGTTTAAATCGAAAATGAACATATGCCGAATTAGGTATCGAATTGAAGGTCATGACCCTCAACATCGCATCCACACGTCAAATAAGAGATAAGGACACTCTTTAGAAAAAACCAAACCCAAAAAAGTATAGAAATGGCCCCAAATAACCCTAAATGACCCACCCGGTCTGGTTTAAATAGAAAATAAACATATGTCGAAATCGGTATTGGTTCGAAGGTCACAACCCGCAACATCGCATCCACACGTCTAATAAGAGATAAGGACATTTTTTTAAAAATCCCAAGCCCAAAAAAGTACAGAAATGGCCCCAAATAACCCCAAACGACAAACCCGTTCTGGTTTAAACCAAAAATGAACATATGCCGAAATAGGTATCGATACAAGGTCACGACCCTCAACATCGCATCCACACATCTAATAAGAGATAAGGACACTTTTTAAAAAATCCAAAGCCCAAATAAGTACAGAAATGCCTCAATATAACCCCAAAAGACCCTCCCGGTCTGGTTTAAATCGAAAATGAACATATGTCGAAATGGGTATCGATTCGAAAGTCACGACCCTCAACATCAAATCCACACGTCTAATAAGAGATAAGGACAATTTATAGAAAATCCCCAGCCCAAAAAAGTACAAAAATGCGCCCAAACAACCCCAAATGACCCACCCGGTCTGGTTTAAACAGAAAATGAACACATGCCAAAATAGGTATCGATTCGAAGGTCACGACCCTCAACATAACATCCACACGTCTAATAAGAGATAAGGACACTTTTTAGAAAATACAAAACCCAAAAAAGTGCAAAAATGCCCCCTAATAACCCCAAATGACCCACCCGGTCGAGTTTAAATCGAAAATGAACATATGCCGAATTAGGTATCGAATTGAAGGTCATGACCCTCAACATCGCATCCACACGTCAAACATGAGATAAGGACACTTTTTGGAAAATTCCAAACCCAAAAATTACAGAAATGCCCCCAAATAACACTAAAGGACAAACTCGGTCGGGTTTAAACCGAAAATGAACATATGGCGAAATAAGTTTAGATTCAAAGGTCACAACCCTCAACATCGCATCCTCACGTACAATAAGAGATAAGGATACTTTTTAGAAAATCCCAAGCCTAAAAAAGTACAGAAATGCCCCCAAATAACCCCAAACGATCCACCCGGTCTGGTTAAAATTGAAAATGAACATATGCCAAAATAGGCATTGATTCGAAGATCACGACCCTCAACATCACATCCACACATCTAATAAGAGATAAGCACACTTTTTCAAAAACTAAAGCCCAAACAAGTACAGAAATGCCCCAATATAACCCCAAACGACCCACCCGGTCTGGTTTAAACCGAAAATGAACATTTGCCGAAATAGGTATCGATTCGAAGGTCAGGACCCTCAACATCACATCCACACGTCTAATAGAAGATAAGGACACTTTTTAAAAAATACCAAAACCAAAAAAGTACATAAATGCCCCGAAATAACACCAAATGACCCACCTAGTTCGGTTTAAACAAAAAATGAACATATGTCGAAATAGGTATCGATTCGAAGCTCACGACCCTCAACATCACATCCACATGTTTAATAAGAGATAAGGACACTTTTTAGAATATCCCAAGCCCAGAAAAATACAGAAATGCCCCAAACGATCCTCCCGGTCTGGTTTAAATTGAAAATGAACATATGTCAAAATAGGTATCGATTCGAAGGTCACGACCTTCAACATCGCATCCACACGTCTAATAAGAGATAAGCACACTTGTTACAGAATCCCAAACCCAAAAATATACAGAAATGCCCCTAAATAACCCCTAACGATCCACCCAGTCTTGTTTAAACCGAAAAGGAACATATGTCGAAATAGGTATCGATTCGTAGGTTACGACCCTCAACATCGCATCCACACCTCTAATAGAAGATAAGCACACTTATTAAAAAATACCAAACCCAAAAAAGTACAAAAATGCCACCAAATAACACCAAATGACCCACCCGGTCTAGTTTAAATAAAAAATGAACATATGCCGAATTAGGTATCGATTCGAAGGTCATGACCCTCAACATCGCATCCACACGTCAAATAAGAGATAAGGACACTCTTTAGAAAATACCAAACCCAAAAAAGTATAGAAATGGCCCCAAATAACCCCAAACAACCCACCCGGTCTGGTTTAAACCGAAAATAAACATATGTCGAAATCGATATCGATTCGAAGGTCACAACCCACAACATCGCATCCACACGTCTAATAAGAGATAAGGACATCGTTTACAAAATCCCAAGCCCAAAAAAGTACAAAAATGCCCCGAAATAACCCCAAACGACAAACCCGATCTGGTTTAAACTGAAAATGAACATATGCCGAAATAGGTATCGATACAAGGTCACGACCCTCAACATCGCATGCACACGTCTAACATGAGATAAGGACACTTTTTGGAAAATTCCAAACCCAAAAAGTACAAAAATGCCCCCAAATAACACTAAAGGACAAACCCGGTCGGGTTTAAATCGAAAATGAACATATGCCGAAATAAGTTTCGATTCGAAGGTCACGACCCTCAACATTGCATCCACACATCTAATAAGAGATAAGCACACTTTTTAAAAAATCCAAAGCCCAAACAAGTACAAAAATGCCCCAATATAACCCCAAACGACCCACCCGATCTGGTTTAAACCGAAAATGAACATATACCGAAATAGGTATCGATTCGAAGGTCAGGACCCTCAACATCGCATCCACATGTCTAATAGACGATAAGGACACTTTTTCCAAAATACCAAAATCAAAAAAATACAGAAATGCCCCCAAATAACACCAAATGACCCACCTGGTCCGGTTTAAACAAAAAATGAACATATGTCGAAATAGGTATCGATTCGAAGCTCACGACCCTCAACATCACATCCACACTTTTAATAAGAGATAAGGACACTTTTTAGAAAATCCTAAGCCCAAAAAAGTACAGAAATGCCCCAAACGATCCTCCCGGTCTGGCTTAAACCAAAAATGAACATATGTCGAAATGGGTATCAATTCGAAAGTCCCGACCCTCAACATCGCATCCACACATCTAATAAGAGATAAGCACACTTTTTAGAAAATCCAAAGTCCAAACAAGTATAGAAATGCCTCAATATAACCCCAAACGACCCACCCGGTCTGGTTTAAATCGAAAAATGAACATATGCCGAAATAGGAATCGATTCGAAGGTCAGGACCCTCAACATCGCATCCACACCTCTAATAGAAGATAAGCACACTTTTTAGAAAATACCAAACCCAAAATAAGTACAGAAATGCCACCAAATAACACCAAATGACCCACCTGGTCCGGTTTAAACAAAAAATGATCATATGTCGAAATAGGTATCGATTCGAAGCTCGCGACCCTCAACATCACATCCACACATCTAATAAGAGATAAGGACACTTTTTAGAAAATCCCAAGCCCAAAAAAGTACAGAAATGCCCCTAAATAACCCCAAACGATCCACCCGGTCTGGTTAAAATAAAAAATGAACATATGCAAAAATAGGTATCGATTCAAAGGTCACGACCCTCAACATCGCATCCATACGACTAATAAGAGATAAGGATACTTTTTAGAAAATCCCAAGGCCAAAAAAGTACAGAAATGCCCCAAAATAACCCAAAACGATCCACCCGGTCGGGTTTAAACCGAAAATGAACATATGTCGAAATGGGCATCAATTCGAAAGTCACGACCCTCATCATCAAATCCACACGTCTAATAAGCGATAAGGACAATTTTTAGAAAATACCAAACCCAAAAAAGTACAGAAATGCCCCAATATAACCCCAAATAACCCATCCGGCCTGGTTTAAATCGAAAATGAACATATGTCGAAATAGATATCGATTCGAAGGTCACGACCTTCAACATCGCATCCACACGTCTAATAAGAGATAAGCACACCTTTTAGAGAATCCCAAACCCAAAAATATACAGAAATGCCCCTAAATAACCCCTAACGATCCAACCAGTCTTGTTTAAACCGAAAAGGAACATATGTCGAAATAGGTATCGATTCGTAGGTCACGACCCTTAACATCGCATCCACACCTCTAATAGAAGATAAGCACACTTTTTAAAAAATACCAAACCCAAAAAAGTACAGAAATGCCACCAAATAATACCAAATGACCCACCCGGTCTAGTTTAAATCGAAAATGAACATATGACGAATTAGGTATCGAATCGAAGGTCATGACCCTCAACATCGCATCCACACGTCAAATAAGAGATAAGGACACTCTTTAGAAAATACCAAACCCAAAAAGGTATAGAAATGGCCCCAAATAACCCCAAACAACCCACCCGGTCTGGTTTAAACCGAAAATAAATATATGTCGAAATCGATATCGATTCGAAGGTCACAACCCACAACATCGCATCCACACGTCTAATAAGAGATAAGGACATCGTTTACAAAATCCCAAGCCCAAAAAAGTACAAAAATGCCCCGAAATAACCCCAAACGACAAACCCGATCTGGTTTAAACTGAAAATGAACATATGCCGAAATAGGTATCGATACAAGGTCACGACCCTCAACATCGCATGCACACGTCTAACATGAGATAAGGACACTTTTTGGAAAATTCCAAACCCAAAAAGTACAGAAATGCCCCCAAATAACACTAAAGGACAAACCCGGTCGGGTTTAAACCGAAAATGAACATATGCCGAAATAAGTTTCGATTCGAAGGTCACGACCCTCAACATTGCATCCACACATCTAATAAGAGATAAGCACACTTTTTAAAAAATCCAAAGCCCAAACAAATACAAACATGCCCCAATATAGCCCCAAACGACCCATCCGATCTGATTTAAACCGAAAATGAACATATACCAAAATAGGTATCGATTCGAAGGTCAGGACCCTCAACATCGCATCCACACGTCTAATAGACGATAAGGACGCTTTTTAGAAAATACCAAAACCAAAAAAATACAGAAATGCCCCCAAATAACACCAAATGACCCACCTGGTCCGGTTTAAACAAAAAATGAACATATGTAGAAATAGGTATCGATTCGAAGCTCACGGCTCTCAACTTCACATCCACACTTTTAATAAGAGATAAGGACACTTTTTAGAAAATCCTATGCCCAAAAAAGTACAGAAATGCACCAAACGATCCTCCCGGTCTGGTTTAAATCGAAAATGAACATATGTTGAAATGGGTATCGATTCGAAAGTCCCGACCCTCAACATCGCATCCACACATCTAATAAGAGATAAGCACACTTTTTAGAAAATCCAAAGACCAAACAAGTATAGAAATGCCTCAATATAACCCCAAACGACCCACCCGGTCTGGTTTAAACCGAAAAATGAACATATGCCGAAATAGGAATCGATTCGAAGGTCAGGACCCTCAACATCGCATCCACACCTCTATTAGAAGATAATCACACTTTTTAGAAAATACCAAACCCAAAATAAGTACAAAAATGCCACCAAATAACACCAAATGACCCACCTGGTCCGGTTTAAACAAAAAATGAACATATGTCGAAATAGGTATCGATTCGAAGCTCACGACCCTCAACATCACATCCACACTTTTAATAAGAGATAAGGACACTTTTTAGAAAATCCTATGCCCAAAAAAGTACAGAAATGCCCCAAACGATCCTCCCGGTTTGGTTTAAACCGAAAATGAACATATGTCGAAATGGGTATTGATTCGAAAGTCCCAACCCTCAACATCGCATCCACACATCTAATAAGAGATAAGCACACTTTTTAGAAAATCCAAAGACCAAACAAGTATAGAAATGCCTCAATATAACCCCAAACGATCCACCCGGTCTGGTTTAAATCGAAAAATGAACATATGCCAAAATAGGAATCGATTCGAAGGTCAGGACCCTCAACATCGCATCCACACCTCTAATAGAAGATAAGCACACTTTTTAGAAAATACCAAACCCAAAATAAATATAGAAATGCCACCAAATAACACCAAATGACCCACCTAGTCCGGTTTAAACAAAAAATGATCATATGTCGAAATAGGTATCGATTCGAAGCTCACGACCCTCAACATCACATCCACACATCTAATAAGAGATAAGGACACTTTTTAGAAAATCCCAAGCCCAAAAAAGTATAGAAATGCCCCTAAATAACCCCAAACGATCCACCCGGTCTGGTTAAAATAAAAAATGAACATATGCAAAAATAGGTATCGATTCAAAGGTCACGACCCTCAACATCGCATCCATACGACTAATAAGAGATAAGGATACTTTTAGAAAATCCCAAGGCCAAAAAAGTACGAAATGCCCCAAAATAACCCAAAACGATCCACCGGTCGGGTTTAAACCGAAAATGAACATATGTCGAAATGGGCATCAATTCGAAAGTCACGACCCTCATCATCAAATCCACACGTCTAATAAGCGATAAGGACAATTTTTAGAAAATACCAAACCCAAAAAAGTACAGAAATGCCCCAATATAACCCCAAATAACCCATCCGGCCTGGTTTAAATCGAAAATGAACATATGTCGAAATAGATATCGATTCGAAGGTCACGACCTTCAACATCGCATCCACACATCTAATAAGAGATAAGCACACCTTTTAGAGAATCCCAAACCCAAAAATATACAGAAATGCCCCTAAATAACCCCTAACGATCCAACCAGTCTTGTTTAAACCGAAAAGGAACATATGTCGAAATAGGTATCGATACGAAGGTCACAACCCACAACATCGCATCCACACGTCTAATAAGAGATAAGGACATCGTTTACAAAATCCCAAGCCCAAAAAAGTACAAAAATGCCCCGAAATAACCCCAAACGACAAACCCGATCTGGTTTAAACTGAAAATGAACATATGCCGAAATAGGTATCGATACAAGGTCACGACCCTCAACATCGCATGCACACGTCTAACATGAGATAAGGACACTTTTTGGAAAATTCCAAACCCAAAAAGTACAGAAATGCCCCCAAATAACACTAAAGGACAAACCCGGTCGGGTTTAAACCGAAAATGAACATATGCCGAAATAAGTTTCAATTCGAAGGTCACGACCCTCAACATTGCATCCACACATCTAATAAGAGATAAGCACACTTTTTAAAAAATCCAAAGCCCAAACAAGTACAAACATGCCCCAATATAACCCTAAACGACCCACCCGATCTGGTTTAAACCGAAAATGAACATATACCGAAATAGGTATCGATTCGAAGGTCAGGACCCTCAACATCGCATCCACACGTCTAATAGACGATAAGGACACTTTTTAGAAAATACCAAAACCAAAAAAGTACAGAAATGCCCCCAAATAACACCAAATGACCCACCTGGTCCGGTTTAAACAAAAAATGAACATATGTCGAAATAGGTATCGATTCGAAGCTCACGACCCTCAACATCACATCCACACTTTTAATAAGAGATAAGGACACTTTTTAGAAAATCCTAAGCCCAAAAAAGTACAGAAATGCCCCAAACGATCCTCCCGGTCTGGTTTAAACCGAAAATGAACATATGTCGAAATGGGTATCGATTCGAAAGTCCCGACCCTCAACATCGCATCCACACATCTAATAAGAGATAAGCACACTTTTTAAAAAATCCAAAGCCCAAACAAATACAAACATGCCCCAATATAACCCCAAACGACCCACCCGATCTGGTTTAAACCGAAAATGAACATATATCGAAATAGGTATCGATTCGAAGGTCAGGACCCGCAACATCGCATCCACACGTCTAATAGACGATAAGGACACTTTTTAGAAAATACCAAAACCAAAAAAGTACAGAAATGCCCCCAAATAACACCAAATGACCCACCTGGTCCGGTTTAAATAAAAAATGAACATATGTCGAAATAGGTATCAATTCGAAGCTCACGACCCTCAACATCACATCCACACTTTTAATAAGAGATAAGGACACTTTTTAGAAAATCCCAAGCCCAAAAAAGTACAGAAATGTCCCTAAATAACCCCAAACGATCCACCCGGTCTGGTTAAAATAAAAAATGAACATATGCAAAAATAGTTATCGATTCAAAGGTCACGACCCTCAACATCGCATCCATACGACTAATAAGAGATAAGGATACTTTTTAGAAAATCCCAAGGCCAAAAGAGTACAGGATTGCCCCAAACGATCCTCCCGGTCTGGTTTAAACCGAAAATGAACATATGTCGAAATGGGTATCGATCCGAAAGTCCCGACCCTCAACATCGCATCCACACATCTAATAAGAGATAAGCACACTTTTTAGAAAATCCAAAGACCAAACAAGTATAGAAATGCCTCAATATAACCCCAAACGACCCACCCGGTCTGGTTTAAACCGAAAAATGAACATATGCCGAAATAGGAATCGATTCGAAGGTCAGGACCCTCAACATCGCATCCACACCTCTAATAGAAGATAAGCACACTTTTTAGAAAATACCAAACCCAAATAAGTACAGAAATGCCACCAAATAACACCAAATGACCCACCTGGTCTGGTTTAAACAAAAAATGATCATATGTCGAAATAGGTATCGATTCGATGCTCGTGACCCTCAACATCACATCCACACATCTAATAAGAGATAAGGACACTTTTTAGAAAATCCCAAGCCCAAAAAAGTACAGAAATGCCCCTAAATAACCCCAAACGATCCACCCGGTCTGGTTAAAATAAAAAATGAACATATGCAAAAATAGTTATCGATTCAAAGGTCACGACCCTCAACATCGCATCCATACGACTAATAAGAGATAAGGATACTTTTTAGAAAATCCCAAGGCCAAAAAAGTACAGGATTGCCCCAAAATAACCCGAAACGATCCACCCGGTCGGGTTTAAACCGAAAATGAACATATGTCGAAATGGGCATCAATTCGAAAGTCACGACCCTCATCATCAAATCCACACGTCTAATAAGCGATAAGGACAATTTTTAGAAAATACCAAACCCAAAAAAGTACAGAAATGCCCCAATATAACCCCAAATAACCCACCCGGTCTGGTTTAAATCGAAAATGAACATATGTCGAAATAGGTATCGATTCGAAGGTCACGACCTTCAACATCGCATCCACACGTCTAATAAGAGATAAGCACACTTGTTAGAGAATCCCAAACCCAAAAATATACAGAAATGCCCCTAAATAACCCCTAACGATCCACCCAGTCTTGTTTAAACCGAAAAGGAACATATGTCGAAATAGGTATCGATTCGTAGGTCACGACCCTCAACATCGCATCCACACCTCTAATAGAAGATAAGCACACTTTTTAAAAAATACCAAACCCAAAAAAGTACAGAAATGCCACCAAATAATATCAAATGACCCACCCGGTCTAGTTTAAATCGAAAATGAACATATGCCGAATTAGGTATCGAATCGTAGGTCATGACCCTCAACATCGCATCCACACGTCAAATAAGAGATAAGGACACTCTTTAGAAAATACCAAACCCAAAAAATATAGAAATGGCCCCAAATAACCCCAAACAACCCACCCGGTCTGGTTTAAACCGAAAATAAACATATGTCAAAATCGATATCGATTCGAAGGTCACAACCCACAACATCGCATCCACACATCTAATAAGAGATAAGGACATCGTTTACAAAATCCCAAACCCCAAAAAGTACAAAAATGCCCCCAAATAACCCCAAACGACAAACCCGGTCTGGTTTAAACTGAAAATGAACATATTCCGAAATAGGTATCGATACAAGGTCATGACCCTCAACATCGCATCCACACGTCTAACATGATGATGTCTCCAGTAAGGTCCAGTTTAGACCTCCTTGATTGGGTCGGGTGTCTTTCTCATGTATTACCGAGGGGCATGTCCTCGGGGGGTGTGGGGCCCTTCCTCCCTCTTAGAGTTGTCTAAGGGTTGGAAGTAGGCTGCCTTCTTTGGTTTTCTTTCTTTTTCTTTTATACACATACATCTTACTTATCGAAAAAAAAAAATTCCAAACCCAAAAAGTACAGAAATGCACCCAAATAACACTAAAGGACAAACCCGATTGGGTTTAAACCGAAAATGAACATATGCCGAAATAATTTTCGATTCGAAGGTCACGACCCTCAACATCGCATCCACACATCTAATAGGAGATAAGCACACTTTTAGAAAATCCAAAGCCCAAACAAGTACAGAAATGCCCCAATATAACCCCAAACGACCCACCCGATCTGGTTTAAACCGAAAATGAACATATGCCAAAATAGGTATCGATTCGAAGGTCAGGATCCTCAACATCGTATCCACACGTCTAATAGACGATAAGGACACTTTTTAGAAAATACCAAAACCATAAAAGTACAGAATCGCCCCCAAATAACACCAAATGACCAACCTGGTCCGGTTTAAACAAAAAATGAACATATGTCGAAATAGGTATCGATTCGAAGCTCACGACCCTCAACATCACATCCATACTTTTAATAAGAGATTAGGACACTTTTTAGAAAATCCTATTCCCAAAAAAGTACAGAAATGCCCCAAACGATCCTCCCGGTCTGGTTTAAACCGAAAATGAACATATGTCGAAATGGGTATCGATTCGAAAGTCCCGACCCTCAACATCGCATCCACACATCTAATAAGAGATAAGCACACTTTTTAGAAAATCCAAAGACCAAACAAGTATAGAAATGCCTCAATATAACCCCAAACGACCCACCCGGTCTGGTTTAAACCGAAAAATGAACATATGCCGAAATAGGAATCGATTCGAAGGTCAGGACCCTCAACATCGCATCCACACCTCTAATAGAAGATAAGCACACTTTTTAGAAAATACCAAACCCAAAAAAGTACAGAAATGCCACCAAATGACACCAAATGACCCACCTGGTCCGGTTTAAACCAAAAATGATCATATGTCGAAATAGGTATCGATTCAAGCTCGCGACCCTCAACATCACATCCACACATCTAATAAGAGATAAGGACACTTTTTAGAAAATCCCAAGCCCAAAAAGTACGAAACTCCCCTAAATAACCCCAAACGATCCACCCGGTCGGTTAAAATAAAAATGAACATATGCAAAAATAGGTATCGATTCATAGGTCACGACCCTCAACATCGCATCCATACAACTAATAAGAGATAAGGACACTTTTTAGAAAGTCCCAAGGCCAAAAAAGTACAGAAATGCCCCAAAATAACCCCAAACGATCCACCCGGTCGGGTTTAAACCGAAAATGAACATATGTCGAAATGGGTATCAATTCGAAAGTCACGACCCTCATCATCAAATCCACACGTCTAATAAGCGATAAGGACACTTTTTAGAAAATACCAAACCCAAAAAAGTACAGAAATGCCCCAATATAACGCCAAATAACCCACCCGGTCTGGTTTAAACCGAAAATGAACATATGTCAAAATGGGTATCGATTCAAAAGTCCCGACCCTCAACATCGCATCCATACATCTAATAAGAGATAAGCACACTTTTTAGAAAATCCAAAGACCAAACAAGTATAGAAATGCCTCAATATAACCCCAAACGACCCACCCGGTCTGGTTTAAACCGAAAAATGAACATATGCCGAAATAGGAATCGATTCGAAGGTCAGGACCCTCAACATCGCATCCACACCTCTAATAGAAGATAAGCACACTTTTTAGAAAATACCAAACCCAAAAAAGTACAGAAATGCCACCAAATAACACCAAATGACCCACCTGGTCCGGTTTAAACCGAAAATGAACATATGTCGAAATAGGTATCGATTCGAAGGTCACGACTTTCAACATCGCATCCACACGTCTAATAAGAGATAAGGACACATGTTAGAGAATCCCAAACCCAAAAAAGTATAGAAATTCCCCTAAATAACCCCTAACGATCCACCCAGTCTTGTTTAAACCGAAAAAGAATATATGTCAAGTAGGTATCAATTCAAAGGTCACGACCCTCAACATCAAATCCACACGTCTATAAGAGATGAGGACACTTTTTAGAAAATTCCAACCCAAAAAAGTACATAAATAACCCCAAATAACCCCAAACGATCACTCCGGTCCGGTTTAAATAAAAAATGAACATATGCCGAATTAGGTATCGATTTGAACGTCACGACCCTCAACATCGCATCCACGCGTCTAAAAAGAAATAAGGATACATTTTAGAGAATCCAAAGCCCCAAAAAATATAGAAATTCCCCTAATAACCCCAAATAACCCAAATCTGGTTTAAACCGAAAATGATCGTATGTCGAGTAGGTATCGATTCAAGGTCAGACCTCAACATTGCATCCACACATTCAATTAGAGATAAGGACACTTTTAAAAATCCCAAACCCCAAAAAGTACAGAAATGCCCCTAAATAACCCCAAACGACTCCACCCGATATGGTTTAAACCGAAAATGAAAATAAGCCAAAATAGGTATTGAATCGAAGGTCACGACCCACAACATCGCATCCACACGTCTAATATGAAATAAGGACACTTTTTTGAAAATCCCAAGCCCAAAAAAGTGTAGAAATTCCCCCAAATAACTCCCGAACGACCCACCGGTCTGGTTTAAATCGAAAATGAACGTATGTCGAATAGGTATCGATTCGTAGGTCACGACCCTCAAAATCGCATCCACAGTATAATAAGTGATAAGGACATTTTTAGAAAATCCTAAACCCAAAAAATATACGAAATGCCCCCAAATAACCCCAAACGATCCACCGGTCCGGTTAAAATCGAAAATGAACATATGCCAAAATAGGCATCGATTCAAGATCACGACCATAACATCGCATCCACACATCTAATAAGAGATAAGCACACTTTTAGAAAATCCAAAGCCCAAACAAGTACAAAATTCCCCAATATAACCCCAAACGACACATCCGTGTGGTTTAAACCGAAAATGAACATATGCCGAAATAGGTATTGATTCAATGGTCAAGACCCTCAACATCGGATCCAAACGTCTAATAGAAGATAAGGACACTTTTAGAAATACCAAAACAAAAAAGTACAAAAATGCCCCAAATAACACCAAATGACCCACCTGGTCCGGTTTAAACAAAAATGAACATATGTTGAAATAGGTATCGATTCAAGCTCACGACCCTCAACATCACATCCACACGTTTAATAAGAGAAAAAGACACTTTTAGAAAATCCCAAGCCCAAAAAGCACGTAAATGTCTCAAACGATCCCCCTGGGTTTAAACTGAAAATGAACATATGTCGAAATGGGTATCGATTGAAAGTTCCGACCCTCAACATCGCATCCACACATCTCATAAGAGATAAGCACACTTTTAGAAAATCCAAAGACCAAACAAGTATAGAAATGCCTCAATATAACCCCAAACGACTCCACCCTGGTCTGGTTTAAACCAAAAATGAACATATGTTAAATAGGAATCGATTCGAAGGTCAAGCACCCTCAACATCGCATCCACCCTCTAATAGAAGATAAGCACACTTTTTAGGAAATACCAAACCCAAATAAGTACGTAAATGCCACCAAATAACACCAAATGACCCACCTGGTCCGGTTTAAACAAAAAATGATCATATGTCGAAATAGGTATCGATTCAAGCTCGCGACCGTCAACATCGCATCCACACATCTAATAAGAGATAAGGACACTATTTAGAAAATCCCAAGCCCAAACAAGTACAGAAATGCCCCAATATAACCCCAAACGATCCATCCGGTCTGGTTAAAATAAAAATGAACATATGCAAAAATAGGTATCGATTCAAAGGTCACGACCCTCAACATCGCATCCATACGACTAATAAGAGGTAAGGATACTTTTAGAAAATCCCAAGGCCAAAAAGTACGTAAATGCCCCAAAATAACCCAAACGATCCACCCGGTCGGTTTAAACCAAGAACATATGTCGAAATGGGCATCAATTCGAAGTCACGACCCTCATCATCAAATCCACACGCTAATAAGCGATTAGGACACTTTTAGAAAATACCAAACCCAAAAAGTACGTAAATGCCCCAATATAACCCCAAATAACCTCCGGTCCTGGTTTAAATAGAAAATGAACATATGTCGAAATAGGTATCAATTCGCAAGTCACGACCTTCAACACGCATCCACACGTCTAATAAGAGATAAGCACACTTGTTAGAGAATCCCAAACCCTAAAATATACGAAATGCCTCTAATAACCCCTAACGATCCACCCAGTCTTGTTTAAACCGAAAAGGAACATATGTCGAAATAGGTATCGATTCGTAGGTCACGACCCTCAACATCGCATCCACACCTCTAATAGAAGATAAACACACTTTTTAAAAATACCAAACCCAAAAAGTACAGAAATGCCACCAAATAATACCAAATGACCCACCAGATCTAGTTTAAATCGAAAATGAACATATGCCGAATTAGGTATCGAATCGAAGGTCATGACCCTCAACATCGCATCCACACGTCAAATAAGAGATAAGTACACTCTTTAGAAAATCCCAAACCCAAAAAATATAAAAAATGGCCCCAAATAACCCCAAACAACCCACCCGGTCTGGTTTAAATAAAAAATGAACATATGTCAAAATCGATATCGATTCAAGGTCACAACCCACAACATCGCATCCACACATCTAATAAGAGATAAGGACATTGTTTACAAAATCCCAAACCCAAAAAAGTACAAAAATGCCCCAAATAACCCCAAACAACAAACCCGATCCGGTTTAAACGAAATGAACATATGTCGAAATAGGTAGCGATACATGGTCAAGACCCTCAACATCGATCCACACGTCTAACATGAGATAAGGACACTTTTTAGAAAATTCCAAACCCAAAAAGTACAGAAATGCCCCCAATAACACTAAAGGACAAACCCGATCGGTTTAAACCTAAAATGAACATATGTCAAATAAGTTTCGATTCAAAGGTCCCGACCCTCAACATCGCATCCACACATCTAATAAGAGATAAGCACACTTTTTAGAAAATCCAAAGACCAAACAAGTATAGAAATGCCTCAATATAACCCCAAACGACCCACCCGGTCTGGTTTAAACCGAAAAATGAACATATGCCGAAATAGGAATCGATTCGAAGGTCAGGACCCTCAACATCGCATCCACACCTCTAATAGAAGATAAGCACACTTTTTAGAAAATACCAAACCCAAAAAAGTACAGAAATGCCACCAAATAACACCAAATGACCCACCTGGTCCGGTTTAAACCGAAAATGAACATATGTCGAAATAGGTATCGATTCGAAGGTCACGACTTTCAACATCGCATCCACACGTCTAATAAGAGATAAGCACACATGTTAGAGAATCCCAAACCCAAAAATATATAGAAATTCCCCTAAATAACCCCTAACGATCCACCCAGTCTTGTTTAAACCGAAAAGGAATATATGTCGAAGTAGGTATCAATTCGTAGGTCACGACCCTCAACATCAAATCCACACGTCTGATAAGAGATGAGGACACTTTTTAGAAAATTCCAAACCCAAAAAAGTACATAAATAACCCCAAATAACCCCAAACGACACTCCCGGTCTGGTTTAAATAAAAAATGAACATATGCCGAATTAGGTATCGATTTGAACGTCACGACCCTCAACATCGCATCCACGCGTCTAAAAAGAAATAAGGATACATTTTAGAGAATCCAAAGCCCCAAAAAGTATAGAAATTCCCCCTAATAACCCCGAACGACCCAGCCAGTCTGGTTTAAACCGAAAATGAACGTATGTCGGAGTAGGTATCGATTCGAAGGTCAGGACCCTCAACATTGCATCCACACATTCAATTAGAGATAAGGACACTTTTTAAAAAATCCCAAACCCCAAAAAGTACAGAAATGCCCCCAAATAACCCCAAACGACCCACCCGATATGGTTTAAACCGAAAATGAACATAAGCCAAAATAGGTATTGAATCGAAGGTCACGACCCACAACATCGCATCCACACGTCTAATATGAAATAAGGACACTTTTTTGAAAATCCCAAGCCCAAAAAAGTGTAGAAATTCCCCCAAATAACCCTGAACGACCCACCCGGTCGGGTTTAAACCGAAAATGAACGTATGTCGAAATAGGTATCGATTCGAAGGTCACGACCCTCAAAATCGCATCCGCAGGTATAATAAGTGATAAGGACATTTTTTAGAAAATCCTAAACCCAAAAAAGTACAGAAATGCCCCCAAATAACCCCAAACGATCCACCAGGTCTGGTTAAAATCGAAAATGAACATATGCCAAAATAGGCATCGATTCGAAGATCACGACCCTCAACATCGCATCCACACATCTAATAAGAGATAAGCACACTTTTTAGAAAATCCAAAGCCCAAACAAGTACAGAAATGCCCCAATATAACCCCAAACGACACATCTGGTGTGGTTTAAACCGAAAATGAACATATGCCGAAATAGGTATTGATTCGATGGTCAAGACCCTCAACATCGGATCCAAACGTCTAATAGAAGATAAGGACACTTTTTAGGAAATACCAAAACAAAAAAAGTACAAAAATGCCCCCAAATAACACCAAATGACCCACCTGGTCCGGTTTAAACAAAAAATGAACATATGTTGAAATAGGTATCGATTCGAAGCTCACGACCCTCAACATCACATCCACACGTTTAATAAGAGAAAAAGACACTTTTTAGAAAATCCCAAGCCCAAAAAAGCACAGAAATGTCTCAAACGATCCCCCGGTCTGGTTTAAACTGAAAATGAACATATGTCGAAATGGGTATCGATTCGAAAGTTCCGACCCTCAACATCGCATCCACACATCTAATAAGAGATAAGCACACTTTTTAGAAAACCCAAAGTCCAAACAAGTACAGAAATGCCCCAATATAACCACAAACGACCCACCCGGTCTGGTTTAAACCGAAAAATGAACATATACCGAAATAGGTCTCGATTCGAAGGTCAGGACCCTCAACATCGCATCCACACCTCTAATAGAAGATAAGCACACTTTTAAGAAAATACCAAACCCAAAAAAGTACGGAAATGCCACCAAATAACACAAAATGACCCACCTGGTCCGGTTTAAACCAAAAATGAACATATGTCAAAATAGGTATCGATTCGAAGCGCACGACCCTCAACATCACATCCACACGTCTAATAAGGGATAAGGACACTTTTTAGAAAATCCCAAGCCCAAAAAAGTACAGAAATGCCCCCAAATAACCCCAAACAATCCACCCGGTCTGGTTAAAATAAAAAATGAACATATGCAAAAAATAGGTATCGATTCAAAGGTCACGACCCTCAACATCGCATCCATACGACTAATAAGAGATAAGGACACTTTTTAGAAAATCCCAAGGCCAAAAAAGTACAGAAATACCCCAAAATAACCCCAAACGATCCACCCGGTTGGGTTTAAACCAAAAATGAACATATGTCGAAATGGGTATCAATTCGAAAGTCACGACCCTCATCATCAAATCCACACCTCTAATAAGAGATAAGGACACTTTTTAGAAAATACCAAACCCAAAAAAGTACAGAAATGCCACCAATATAACCCCAAATAACCCACCCGGTCTAGTTTAAATCGAAAATGAACATATGTCGAAATAGGTATCAATTCGGTCACGACCTTCAACATCGCATCCACACGTCTAATAAGAGATAAGCACACTTGTTAGAGAATCCCAAACCCTAAAATATACGAAATGCCCCAATAACCCCTAACAATCCACCCAGTCTTGTTTAAACCGAAAAGGAACATATGTCGAAATAGGTATCGATTCAAGGTCACAACCACAACATCGCATCCACACGTCTAATAAGAAGATAAGGACACTTTTAAAAATACCAAGCCCAAAAAAGTACAAAAATGCCACCAAATAATACCAAATGACCCACCGATCTAGTTTAAATCGAAAATGAACATATGCCGAATTAGGTATTGAATCAAGGTCATGACCCTCAACATCGCATCCACACGTCTAAATAAGAGATAAGTACACTTTTGAAAATCCCAAACCCAAAAAATATAAAAATGGCCCCAAATAACCCTAAACAACCCACCCGGTCCGGTTTAAATCGAAAATGAACATATGTCGAAATCGAAGTTTTGATTCAAGGTCACACCCACAACATTGCATCCACACATCTAATAAGAGATAAGCACATTGTTTAAAAATCCCAAACCCAAAAAGTACAAAAATGCCCCAATATAACCCCAAACAACAAACCCGATCTGGTTAAACCGAATAGGTATCGATTCAAGGTCGGACCTCAACATCGCAACATAATGACGATAGGACACTTTAGAAAATAAAACCAAAAAGTAGACGATAAAAATGAACATATGTCGTAGGTATCGATTAGACCCCTCAACATCACATCCACACTTTTAACATGAGATAAGGACACTTTTTAGAAAATCCAAAGCCCAAAAAGTACTGAAATGCCCCAAATAATCCTCCGGACAAACCGATCGGTTTAAACCTAAAATGAACATATGTCGAAATAAGTTTCGATTCGAAGTCCCGACCCTCAACATCGCATCCACACATCTAATAAGAGATAAGCACACTTTTTAGAAAATCCAAAGACCAAACAAGTATAGAAATGCCTCAATATAACCCCAAACGACCCACCCGGTCTGGTTTAAACCGAAAAATGAACATATGCTGAAATAGGAATCGATTCGAAGGTCAGCACCCTCAACATCGCATCCACACCTCTAATAGAAGATAAGCACACTTTTTAGAAAATACCAAACCCAAATAAGTACAGAAATGCCACCAAATAACACCAAATGACCCACCTGGTCCGGTTTAAACAAAAAATGATCATATGTCGAAATAGGTATCGATTCGAAGCTCGCGACCCTCAACATCACATCCACTCATCTAATAAGAGATAAGGACACTTTTTAGAAAATCCCAAGCCCAAAAAAGTACAGAAATGCCCCTAAATAACCCCAAACGATCCATCCGGTCTGGTTAAAATAAAAAATGAACATATGCAAAAATAGGTATCGATTCAAAGGTCACGACCCTCAACATCGCATCCATACGACTAATAAGAGATAAGGATACTTTTTAGAAAATCCCAAGGCCAAAAAAGTACAGAAATGCCCCAAAATAACCCGAAACGATCCACCCGGTCGGGTTTAAACCGAAAAGGAACATATGTCGAAATGGGCATCAATTCGAAAGTCACGACCCTCATCATCAAATCCACACGTCTAATAAGCGATAAGGACACTTTTTAGAAAATACCAAACCCAAAAAAGTACAGAAATGCCCCAATATAACCCCAAATAACCCACCCGGTCTGGTTTAAATAGAAAATGAACATATGTCGAAATAGGTATCAATTCGCAGGTCACGACCTTCAACACCGCATCCACACGTCTAATAAGAGATAAGCACACTTGTTAGAGAATCCCAAACCCTAAAATATACAGAAATGCCCCTAAATAACCCCTAACGATCCACCCAGTCTTGTTTAAACCGAAAAGGAACATATGTCGAAATAGGTATCGATTCGTAGGTCACGACCCTCAACATCGCATCCACACCTCTAATAGAAGATAAGCACACTTTTTAAAAAATACCAAACCCAAAAAAGTACAGAAATGCCACCAAATAATACCAAATGACCCACCCGGTCTAGTTTAAATCGAAAATGAACATATGCCGAATTAGGTATCGAATCGAAGGTCATGACCCTCAACATCGCATCCACACGTCAAATAAGAGATAAGGACACTCTTTAGAAAATACCAAACCCAAAAAATATAAAAATGGCCCCAAATAACCCCAAACAACCCACCTGGTCTGGTTTAAACCGAAAATAAACATTTGTCGAAATCGATATCGATTCGAAGGTCACAACCCACAACATCGCATCCACACATCTAATAAGAGATAAGGACATCGTTTACAAAATCCCAAACCCAAAAAAGTACAAAAATGCCCCCAAATAACCCCAAACAACAAACCCGGTCTGGTTTAAACTGAAAATGAACATATGCCGAAATAGGTAGCGATACATGGTCATGACCCTCAACATCGCATCCACACGTCTAACATGAGATAAGGACACTTTTTAGAAAATTCCAAACCCAAAAAGTACAGAAATGCCCCCAAATAACACTAAAGGACAAACCCGATCGGGTTTAAACCGAAAATGAACATATGCCGAAATAAGTTTCGATTCGAAGGTCACGACCCTCAACATCGCATCCACACATCTAATAAGAGATAAGCACACTTTTTAGAAAATCCAAAGCCCAAACAAGTACAGAAATGCCTCAATATAACCCCAAACGACCCACCCGATCTGGTTTAAATCGAAAAATGAACATATGCCGAAATAGGAATCGATTCAAGGTCGACCCTCAACATCGCATCCACACGTCTAATAGAAGATAAGGACACTTTTTAGAAAATACCAAAACAAAAAGTACGAAATGCCCCCAAACAACACCAAATGACCCACCTGGTCCAGTTTAAACAAAAAATGAACATATGTTGAAAATAGGTATCGATTCGAAGCTCACGACCCTCAACATCACATCCACACGTCTAATAAGAGATAAGGACACTTTTTAGAAAATCCCAAGCTCAAAAAAGTACAGAAATGCCCCAAATAACCCCAAACAATCCACCCGGTCTGGCTAAAATAAAAAATGAACATATGCAAAAATAGGTATCGATTCAAAGTCCGACCCTCAACATCGCATCCATACATCTAATAAGAGATAAGGATACTTTTTAGAAAATCCAAAGGCCAAACAAGTACATAAATACCCCAATATAACCCCAAACGATCCACCCGGTCTAGTTTAAACCGAAAATGAACATATGTCGAAATGGGCATCAATTCGAAGTCACGACCTCAACATCAAATCCACACGTCTAATAGAAGATAAGGACAATTTTTAGAAAATACCAAACCCAAAAAGTACGAAATGCCACCAATATAACCCCAAATAACCCACCGGTCCGGTTTAAACCAAAATGAACATATGTCACAATAGGTATCGATTCGAAGCTCACGACCTTCAACATCACATCCACAAGACTAATAAGAGATAAAGACACTTGTTAGAAAATCCCAAACCCAAAAATATACGAAATGCCCCAAATAACCCCAAACAATCCACCCGGTCTTGCTTAAATAAAAATGAACATATGCAAAAATAGGTATCGATTCAAAGGTCACGACCCTCAACATCGCATCCACACGACTAATAGAGAGATAAGGATACTTTTTAAAAAATACCAAACCCAAAAAAGTACAGAGATGCCACCAAATAATATCAAATGACCCACCCGGTCTAGTTTAAATCGAAAATGAACATATGTCGAAAGGGCATCAATCGTAGTCACGACCCTCAACATCAAATCCACAAGTCTAATAAGAGATAAGGCCACTCTTTAGAAAATACCAAACCCAAAAAATATAAAAATGCCCCAAATAACCCCAAATAACCCACCGTCCGGTTTAAATAAAAATAAACATATGTCAAAATATATCGATTCAAGGTCACAACCTTCAACATCGCATCCACACGTCTAATAAGAGATAAGGACACTTGTTAGAAAATCCCAAACCCAAAAATATACAAAAATGCCCCCAAATAACCCCTAACAATCAAACCCGGTCTTATTTAAATCGAAAATGAATATATGTCGAAATAGGTATCGATTCGTATGGTCATGACCCTCAACATCGCATCCACACGTCTAATAGAAGATAAGCACACTTTTTAAAAAATACCAAACCCAAAAAGTACAGAAATGCCCCCAAATAATACCAAATGACAAACCCGGTCTAGTTTAAATAAAAAATGAACATATGCCGAATTAGGTTTCGAATCGAAGGTCACGACCCTCAACATCGCATCCACACATCTAATAAGAGCTAAGGACACTTTTTAAAAATACCAAACCCAAAAAATATAAAAATGGCCCCAATATAACCCCAAACAACCCACCCGGTCCGGTTTAAACCGAAAATAAACATATGTCGAAATAGGTATCGATTCGAAGGTCACAACCCACAACATCGCATCCACACGTCTAATAAGAGATAAGGACACTTTTTAGAAAATACCAAAACAAAAAAAGTACAAAAATTCCCCCAAAAAACACCAAACAACCCACCCGATCCGGTTTAAACAAAAAATGAACATATGTTGAAAATAGGTATCGATTCAAGCTCACGACCCTCAACATCACATCCACACGTCTAATAAGAGATAAGGACACTTTTTAGAAAATCTCAAGCCCAAAAAAGTACGAAATGCCCCAAATCCTCAAACCGTCGGGTTTAAATCGAAAATGAACATATGTCGAAATGGGTTTCGATTCGAAGGTCCCGACCCTCAACATCGCATCCACACATCTAATAAGAGATAGGCACACTTTTTAGAAAATCCAAAGCCCAAACAAGTACATAAATACCCCAATATAACCCCAAACGACCCACCCGGTCTAGTTTAAACCGAAAAATGAACATATGCCGAAATAGGTATCTATTCGAAGGTCAGGACCCTCAACATCGCATCCACACGTCTAATAGAAGATAAGGACACTTTTTAGAAAATATGAAAACCAAAAAAGTACAGAAATGCCCCCAAATAACACCAAATGACCCACCTGGTCCGGTTTAAACCAAAAATGAACATATGTCACAATAGGTATCGATTCGAAGCTCACGACCCTCAACATCACATCCACAAGTCTAATAAGAGATAAAGACACTTTTTAGAAAATCCCAAGCTCAAAAAAATACAGAAATGCCCCAAATAACCCCAAACAATCCACCCGGTCTGGCTAAAATAAAAAATGAACATATGCCAAAATACACATCGATTCGAAGGTCACGACCCTCAACATCGCATCCGCACGTCTAATAAGAGATAAGGATGCTTTTTAGAAAATCCCAAAACCAAAAAAGTATAGAAATGCCCCAAAATAACCCCAAACGACCCACCGGTCTGGTTTAAACCGAAAAATGAACATATGTCGAAATAGGAATCGATTCGAAAGTCACGACCCTCACATCAAATCCACACGTCTAATAGAAGATAAGCACACTTTTTAGAAAATACCAAACCCAAAAAAGTACAGAAATGCCACCAATATAACCCCAAATGACCCACCCGGTCCTGGTTTAAACCAAAAATGATCATATGTCGAAATAGGTATCGATTCAAGGTCACGACCTCAACATCACATACACACATCTAATAAGAGATAAGGACACTTTTAGAAAATCCCAAGCCCAAAAATATACAGAAATGCCCCTAAATAACGCCAAACCATCCACCCGGTCTTATTTAAAATAAAAAAGAATATATGCAAAAATAGGTATCGATTCAAAGGTCACAACCCTCAACATCGCATCCATACAACTAATAAGAGATAAGGACACTTTTTAGAAAGTCCCAAGGCCAAAAAAGTACAGAAATGCCCCAAAATAACCCCAAATGACCCACCCGGTCGTTTAAACGAAAATGAACATATATCGAATGGGTATCAATTCGAAAGTCTGACCCTCAACATCGCAGTCCACACATCAAATAAGAGATAAGGACACTTTTTAGAAAATACCAAACCCAAAAAGTATAAAATGCCCCAATATAACCCCAAACAACCCACCCGGTCTGGTTTAAACCGAAAATGAACATATGTCGAAATGGTATCGATTCGAAGTCACAACCCACAACATCGCATCCACACATCTAATAAGAGATAAGCACACTTTTAGAAAATCCAAAGACCAAACAAGTATAGAAATGCCTCAATAATAACCCCAAACAACAAACCCGATCCGGTTTAAACCGAAAATGAACATATGCCGAAATAGGAATCGATTCAAGGTCACGACCCTCAACATCGCATCCATACGTCTAATAGAAGATAAGACACTTTTTGAAAATACCAAACCCAAAAAGTACGAAATGCCCCCAAATGACACTAAGGACAAACCGGTCCGGGTTTAAACCGAAAATGAACATATGTCGAAATTGGTTTCGATTCGAAGGTCACGACTTTCAACATCGCATCCACACGTCTAATAAGAGATAAACACACATGTTAGAAAATCCAAACACAAAAAATACAGAAATGCCCCAAATAACCCCTAACGATCCACCCATCTTGTTTAAACCGAAAAGGAACATATGTCGAAATAGGTATCAATTTGTAGGTCACGACCCTCAACATCAAATCCACACGTCTAATAAGAGATAAGGACACTTTTTAGAAAATACCAAAACCAAAAAATGTACAAAAATGCCCCCAAATAACCCCAAATGACACACCTGGTCCGGTTTAAATAAAAAGTGAACATATGCCGAAATTAGGTATCGATTTGAATGTCACGACCCTCAACATCACATCCACACTTTTAATAAGAGATAAGGATACATTTTAGAAAATCCAAAGCCCCAAAAAGTATAGAAATTCCCCAAATAACGATCCTCCGACCACACCTGGTTTAAACCGAAAATGAACATATGTCAAAGTGGGTATCGATTCAAAGTCACGACCCTCAACATCGCATCCACACATACAATAAGAGATAAGCACACTTTTTAAAAATCCCAAACCCAAAAAAGTATAGAAATGCCTCCAATATAACCCCAAACGACCCACCCGATATGGTTTAAACCGAAAATGAACATAAGTCAAAATAGGTATCAATTCGAAGGTCACGACCCACAACATCGCATCCACACGTCTAATATGAAAAAGGACACTTTTTAGAAAATCCCAAGCCCAAAAAAGTGTAGAAATTCCACCAAATAACACCAAATGACCCACCCGGTCCGGTTTAAACCGAAAATGAACGTATGTCGAAATAGGTATTGATTCGAAGGTCACGACCCTCAAAATCGCATCCGCACATCTAATAAGAGATAAGCACACTTTTTAGAAAATCCAAAGCCCAAACAAGTACAAAATGCCCCAATATAACCCCAAACGACACATCCGATCCGTTTAAAATAAAAATGAACATATGCAAAAATAGGTATTGATTCAAATGGTCAAGACCCTCAACATCGCATCCACACGCTAATAGAAGATAAGGACACTTTTTAGGAAATATGAAAACCAAAAAAGTACAGAAATGCCCCAAAATAACACCAAATGACCCACCTGGTCCGGTTTAAACAAAAATGAACATATGTTGAAATAGGTATCGATTCAAAGTCACGACCCTCATCATCAACTCCACATGTCTAATAAGAGATAAGGACACTTTTTAGAAAATCCCAAGCCCAAAAAGTACAGAAATGCCCACAACATAACCCCAAAGGACCTACCGGTCTGGTTTATCCAAAAATGAACATATGTCGAAATGGGTATCGATCCGAAAGTCACGACCCTCAACATCTCATCCACATGTCTAATAAGAGATAAAGACACCTTTTAGAAAATACCAAACCCAAAAAAGTACAGAAATGCCCCCAAGTAACCCCTAACGATCCACCCAGTCTTGTTTAAACCGAAAAGGAACATATGTCGAAATAGGTATCAATTTGTAGGTCACGACCCTCAACATCAAATCCACACGTCTAATAAGAGATGAGGACACTTTTTAGAAAATCCCAAACCCAAAAAAGTACATAAATAACCCCAAATAACCCCAAATGACACACCCGGTCTGGTTTAAATAAAAAGTGAACATATGCCGAATTAGGTATCGATTTGAATGTCACGACCCTCAACATCGCATCCATGCGTCTAAAAAGAAATAAGGATACATTTTAGAGAATCCAAAGCCCCAAAAAGTATAGAAATTCCCCAAATAACCTCGAAAAGACCCACATATGTTTAAACGAAAATGAGGTATGTCGAGTAGGTATCGATTCAAAGGTCACGACCCTCAACATCGCATCCACACATACAATAAGAGATAAGGACACTTTTTATAAAATCCCAAACCCAAAAAAGTACATAAATAACCCCAAATAACCCCAAATGACACACCCGGTCTGGTTTAAATAAAAAAATGAACATAAGTCAAAATAGGTATCAAATCGAAGGTCACGACCCACAACATCGCATCCACACGTCTAATATGAAAAAAGGACATTTTTTAGAAAATCCTAAACCCAAAAAAGTACAGAAATGCCCCCAATAACCCCAAACGATCCACCCGTTTGGTTAAAATCGAAAATGAACATATGCCAAAATAGGCATCGATTCAAAGATCACGACCCTCAACATCGCATCCACACATCTAATAAGAGATAAGCACACTTTTTAAAAAATCCCAAACCCAAAAAAGTACAGAAATGCCCCCAAATAACCCCAAACGACCCACCCGATATGGTTTAAACCGAAAATGAACATATGTCGAAATAGGTATTGATTCGATGGTCAAGACCCTCAACATCGCATCCACACGTCTAATAGAAGATAAGGACACTTTTTGAAATATGAAAGCCAAAAAAGTGTAGAAATGCCCCCAAATAACACCAAATGACCCACCGGTCCGGTTTAAACAAAAATGAACATATGTTGAAATAGGTATCGATTCGAAGGTCACGACCCTCAACATCGCATCCACATGTCTAATAAGAGATAAGGACACTTTTTAGAAAATCCCAAACCCAAAAAAGTACAGAAATGCCCCCAAATAACCCCAAATGATCCACCCGGTCTGGTTTAAATCCAAAAAGAACATATGTCAAAATAGGTATCGATCCGATGGTCACGACCCTCAACATCTCATCCACATGTCTAATAAGAGATAAAGACACCTTTTAGAAAATACCAAACCCAAACAAGTACAGAAAATGCCCCAATATAACCCCAAACGACCCACCCGGTCAGGTTTAAATAAAAATGAACATAAGTCAAAATAAGTTTCGATTCAAAGGTCACGACCCTCAACATCGCATCCACATGTCTAATATCAAATAAGGACACTTTTAGAAAATCCCAACCCCAAAAATGTATAGAAATTCCCCAAATAACCCAAAATGACCCACCTGGTCCGGTTTAAACCAAAAATGAACATATGTCGAAATAGGTATCGATTTGAAGGGCCCGACCCTCAACATCGCATCCACACGTCTAATAAGAGATAAGGACACTTTTAGAAAATCACAAACCAAAAAAAGTACAGAAATGCCCCCAAATAACCCCAAATGACCCACCCGGTCAGGTTTAAATAGAAAATGAACATATGCCAAAATAGGTATCGATTCAAAGGTCACGACCCTCAACATCGCATCCACACGACTAATAAGAGATAAGGACACTTTTTAGAAAATCCCAAGCCCAAAAAAGTACAGAAATGCCCCAAAATAACCCCAAACGATCCACCCGATCAAGATTAAATCAAAAATGAACATATACCGAAATAGGTATCGATTCAAGGTTACAACCTTCAACATCACATCCACACATGAAATAATAGATAAGGACACTTTTTAGAAAATACCATACCCAAAAAAGTATAGAAATGCCCCCAAATAACCCCAAACGACACACCCAGTCTAGTTTAAACTAAAAATGAACATATGCCAAAATAGGTATCGATTCGAAGGTCATGACCCTCAAAATCGCATCCACACATGAAATAAGAGATCATGACACTTTTTAGGATATACCAAACCCAAAAAAGTACAGAAATGCCCCAAAATAACCCCAAACGACCCAACCGGTCTGGTTTAAATAAAAAATGAACATATGTCGAAATAGGTATAGATTCAAAGTTCACGACCCTCAACATCGCATCCACATGTACAATAACAGATAAGGACACTTTTTAGAAAATCCCAACCCCAAAAAAGTACAGAAATGCCCCCAAATAACCCCAAACGACCCACCCAGTCAGGTTTAAATAAAAAATGAACATATGCAAAAATAGGTATCGATTCGATGGTAACAATCCTCAACATCGCATCCACACGTCTAATAATAAATAAGGATACTTTTTGGAAAATTCCAAACCCAAAAAAGTACAGAAATGCCCCAAATAACCCTAAACGAAAACCTGGTCTAGTTTAAACCAAAAATGAACATATGTTGAAATACGTATCGATTCAAAGGTCACGACCCTCAACATCGCCTACACACGTCTAATATGAGATAAGGAAAATTTTTGGAAAATACCAAAACCAAAAAAATACAGAAATACCCCCAAATAACCCCAAACGACCCACCCGATCTGGTTTAAACCGAAAATGAACATATGCCAAAATAGGTATCGATTCCAAGCTCACGACCCTCAACATCAGATCCACACGTCTAATAAGAGATAAGGACACTTTTAAGAAAATCCCAAGCCCAAAAAAGTACAGAAATGCCCCCAAATAACCCCAAAGGATCCACCCGGTCTAGATAAAATCGAAAATGAACATATGCCAAAATAGGTATCGATTCGAAGGTCACAACCCACAACATCGCATCCACACGTCTAATAAGAGATAAGGACACTTTTTACAAATTCCCAAGTCCAAAAACTACAGAAATGTCCCAAAATAGCCCCAAACGATCCACCCGATCTGGTTTAAACCGAAAATGAACATATGTCGAAATGGGTATCGATTCGAAAGTCACGACCCTCATCATCAAATCCACACGTCTAATAAGAGATAAGGACACTTTTTTGAAAATACCAAACTTGAAATAGTACAGAAATACCACAATATAACCCCAAACAACCCACCCGGTCTGGTTTAAACCAAAAATGAACATATGTCGAAATAGGTATCGATTCGATGGTCACGACCTTCAACATCGCATCCACACGTCTAATAAGAGATAAGCACACCTGTTAGAGAATCCCAAACCGAAAAAATACAAAAATGCCCCTAAATAACCCCTAACGATTCACCCGATCTGGTTTAAACCGAAAATGAACATTTATCAAAATAGGTATCGATTCGTAGGTCACGACCCACAGCATCCAATCCACACGTCTAATAAGAGATCAGGACACTTTTTAGAAAATCCCAAACCCAAAAATGTACATAAATGACCCCAAATAATCCCAAACGACACACCCGGTTTGGTTTAAACCAAAAATGAACATATGCCGAATTAGGTATCGATTCGAAGGTCACGACCCTCAACATCGCATCCACATGTCTAATAAGAGATAAGGACACTTTTTAGAAAATCCCTAGCCCAAAAAAGTACAGAAATGCCCACAAATAACCCCTAAGGACCTACCCGGTCTGGTTTATCCAAAAATGAACATATGTCGAAATAGGTATCGATCCGATGGTCACGACCCTCAACATCTCATCCACATGTCTAATAAGAGATAAAGACACCTTTTAGAAAATACCAAACCCAAAAAAGTACAGAAATGCCCCCAAGTAACCCCAAACGACCCACCCGGTCAGGTTTAAATAAAAAATGAACATAAGTCAAAATAAGTTTCGATTCGAAGGTCACGACCCTCAACATCGCATCCACATGTCTAATATCAAATAAGGACACTTTTTAGAAAATCCCAACCCCAAAAATGTATAGAAATTCCCCCAAATAACCCTTAATGACCCACCTGGTCTGGTTTAAACCGAAAATGAACGTATGTCGAAATAGGTATCGATTTGAAGGGCCCGACCCTCAACATCGCATCCACACGTATAATAAGAGATAAGGGCACTTTTTAAAAAATCCCAAACCCAAAAAAGTACAGAAATGCCCCCAAAATACCCCAAATGACCCACCCGATCAGGTTTAAATAGAAAATGAACATATGCCGAAATAGGTATCGATTCGATGGTCACAATCCTCTACATCGCATCCACACGTCTAATAGGAGATAAGGACACTTTTTAGAAAATTCCAAACCCAAAAAAGTACAGAAATGCTCCCAAATAACCCCAAACGACCCACCCGGTCTAGTTTAATGGAAATGAACATATGCCGAAATAGGTATCGATTCGAAGGTTATGACCTTCAACATCACATCCACACATGAAATAATAGATAAGGACACTTTTTAGAAAATACCAGACATAAAAAAGTACAGAATTGCCCCAAAATAACCCCAAACGACCCACCCAGTCTGGTTTAAACTGAAAATGATCATATGTCAAAATAGGTATCGATTCGAAGGTCACGACCGTCAACATCGCATCCACACATCTCAGAAGAGATAAGGACACTCTTTAGAAAATCCCAAGCCCAAAAAAGTGCAGAAATGCCCCCAAATAACCCCAAACGACCCACCCGGTCTGGTTTAAATAAAAAATGAACATATGTCAGAATAGGTATGGATTCAAAGTTCACGACCCTCAACATCGCATCCACATGTACAATAACAGATAAGGACACTTTTTCGAAAATCCCAACCCCAAAAAAGTATAGAAATGCCCCCAAATAACCCCAAACGACCCACCCGGTTAGCTTTAAACTGAAAATGAACAAATGCCGAAATAGGTATCGATTCAATGGTCACAATCCTCAGCATCGATTACACAAGTCTAATAAGAAATAAGGACACTTTTTGGAAAATTCCAAACCCAAAAAAGTACAGAAATGCCCCCAAATAACCCCGAACGACAAACCCGATCTGGTTTAAACTGAAAATGAACATATGCCAAAATAGGTATCAATTCGAAGGTCACGCCCCTCAATATCGCATCCACACATCTAATATGAGATAAGGACACTTTTTAGAAAATCCAAAGCCCAAAAAAGTATAAAAATGCCCCAATATAACCCCAAACGACCCACCCGATCTAGTTTAAACCGAAAATGAATATATGTCGAAATGGGTTTCGATTCGAAAGTCACGACCCTCAACATCAAATCCATACGTCCAATAAGGGATAATGACACTTTTTAGAAAATCCCCAGCCCAAAAAAGTGCAGAAATGCCCCCAAATATCCCCAAACGACCCACCTGGTCTAGTTTAAACCAAAAATGAACATATGCCGAAATAAGTATCGATTCAAAGGTCACAACCTTCAACATCGCATCCACACGTCTAATACGAGATAAGGACACATTTTTGAAAATTCAAAGCCCAAAAAAGTACAGAAATACCCCAATATTACCCCAAACGACCTTCCCGATATGGTTTAAACCAAAAATGAAATTATGCTGAAATAGGTATCGATTCGAAGGTCAAGACCTTCAACATCGCATCCACACGTCCAATAATAGATAAGGACACTTTTTAGTAAATACCAAACCGAAAAAAGTAGAGAAATGCCCCTAAATAACCCCAAATGAGCCACCCAGTCCGGTTTAAACCGAAAATGAACATATGCCGAAATAGGTATCGATTCGAAGGTCACGACCCTCAACATCGCATCCACAGGTCCAATATGAGACAAGGACACTTTTTAGAAAATTCCAAACCCAAAAAAATATAGAAATGCCCCCAAAGAACCCCAAAGGACCCACCAAGTCTGGTTTAAACCGCAATGAACATATGCAGAAATAAGTATCGATTCGAAGGTCACGACCCTCAACATTGCACCCACACGTCTAATAAGAGATAAGGACACTTTTTAGAGAATCCCAAACCCAAAAAAATACAGAAATGCCCCAAAATAACCCCTAACGATCCACCCGGTCTGGTTTAAAGCGAAAATGAACATACGTTGAAATAGGTATCGACTAGAAGGTAACGACCCACAACAGAAAATCCACACGTCTAATAAGAGATGATGACACTTTTTAGAAAATCCCAAACCCAAAAAAGTATAGAAATGCCCCCAAATAACCCCAAACGACACACCCGGTCTAGTTTAAACTGAAAATGAACATATGCCGAATTAGGTATCGATTCGAAGGTCACGATCCTCAACATCGCATCCACACGCCCAATAAGAGATAAGGACACTTTTTAGAAAATTCAAAGCCCAAAAAAGTATAGAAATGCCCCCAAATAACCCTAAACGACCCACCCGGTCAGGTTTAAATCGAAAATGAACATATGCAGAAATAGGTATCGATTCGATGGTCACAATCCTCAACATCGCATCCACACGTCTAGTAAGAGATGAGGACACTTTTTGGAAAATTCCAAACCCAAAAAAGCACAGAAATGCCCCCAAGTAACCCCAAACGACAAACATGATCTAGTTTAAACCGAAAATGAACATATGCCGAAATAGGTATCGAATTCGAAGGTCACGACCCTCAACATCGCATCCACAGGTCTAATATGAGATAAGGACACTTTTTAGAAAATACCAAACCCAAAAAAATTCAGAAATGCCCCCAAAGAACCCCAAACGACCCACCCGGTCTGGTTTAAACCAAAAATGAACATATGCAGAAATAGGTATCGATTCGAAGATAAGGACACTTTTTAGAGAATCCCAAACCTAAAAAAATACAGAAATGCCCCAAAATAACCCCTAATGATCCACCGGGTCTGGTTTAAATCGAAAATGAACATATGTCAAAATAGGTATCGATTCGAAGGTCACGACCCTCAACATCGCATCCACAGGTCCAATATGAGATAAGGACACTTTTTAGAAAATTCCAAACCCAAAAAAATACAGAAATGCCCCCAAAGAACCCCAAAGGACCCACCAAGTCTGGTTTAAACCGCAATGAACATATGCAGAAATAGGTATCGATTCGAAGGTCATGACCCTCAACATCGTACCCACACGTCTACTAAGAGATAATGACACTTTTCAGAGAATCCCAAACCCAAAAAAATATAGAAATGCCCCAAAATAACCCCTAACGATCCACCCGGTCTGGTTTAAAGCGAAAATGAACATACGTCGAAATACGTATCGACTCGAAGGTAATGACCCTCAACAGCAAATCCACACGTCTAATAAGAGATGAGGACACTTTTTAGAAAATCCCAAACCCAAAAAAGTACAGAAATGCCCCCAAATAACCACAAACGACACACCCAGTCTAGTTTAAACTGAAAATGAACATATGCCGAATTAGGTATCGATTCTAAGGTCACGATCCTCAACATCGTATCCACACGCCCAATAAGAGATAAGGACACTTTTTAGAAAATTCAAAGCCCAAAAAAGTATAGAAATGCCCCCAAATAACCCTAAACGACCCACCCGGTCAGGTTTAAACCGAAAATGAACATATGCGGAAATAGGTATCGATTCGATGGTCACAATCCTCAACATCGCATCCACACGTCTAGTAAGAGATGAGGAAACTTTTTCGAAAATTCCAAACCCAAAAAAGCACAGAAATGCCCCCAAGTAACCCCAAACGACAAACCCGATTTGGTTTAAACCGAAAATGAACATATGCCGAAATAGATATCGATTCGAAGGTCATGACCCTCAACATCGCATCCACAGGTCTAATATGAGATAAGGACACTTTTTAGAAAATACCAAACCCAAAAAAATTCAGAAATGTCCCCAAAGAACCCCAAACGACCCACCCGGTCTGGTTTAAACCAAAAATGAACATATGCAAAAATAGGTATCGATTCGAAGATAAGGATACTTTTTAGAGAATCCCAAATCTAAAAAAATACAGAAATGCCCCAAAATAACCCCTAATGATCCACCGGGTCTGGTTTAAATCGAAAATGAACATATGTCAAAATTGGTATCGATTCGAAGGTCACGACCCTCAACATCAAATCCACACGTCTAATAAGAGATGAGGACACCTTTTAGAAAATCCCAAACCCAAAAAAGTGCAGAAATGCCCCCAAATAACCCAAAACGACACACCCGGTCTGGTTTAAACTGAAAATAAATATATGCCCAACAAGGTATTGATTCGAAGGTCACCACCCTCAACATCGCATCCACACGCCTAATAAGAGATAAGGCCCTTTTCAGAAAAATCAAAGCCCAAAAAAGTACAAAAATGCCCCCAAAAAACCCTTAACGACATAACCGGTCTGGTTTAAACCGAAGATGAACATATGCCGTAATAGATATCGATTCGAAGGTCATGACCATTAACATCGCATCCACACATCAAATAAGAGATAAGGACACTTTTTAGAAAATACCAAACCCAAAAAAATACAGAAATGCCCCCAAATAACTCCAAACGACCCACCCGGTCCGTTTTAAACCGAAAATGAACATATGCCGAAATAGGTATCGATTCGAAGGTCACGACCCTCAACATCGCATCCACAGGAGATCACTTTTAATATGAGATAAAGAACCAACGACACTTTATATCAGAAAATAACCAAACCAAATAGAATCGATTAACACTAACACGATCCAAATATGAGATAAGGACACTTTTTAGAAAATACCAAACCCAAAAAAATTCAGAAATGCCCCCAAAGAACCCCAAACGATCCACCCAGTCTGGTTTAAATCGCAATGAACATATGCAGAAATGGGTATCGATTCGAAGGTCACGACCCTCAACATCGCACCCACACGTCTAATAAGAGATAAGGACACTTTTCAGAGAATCCCAAACCCAAAAAAATACAGAAATGCCCCAAAATAACCCCTAACGATCCACCCGGTCTGGTTTAAAGCGAAAATGAACATATGTCGAAATACGTATCGACTCGAAGGTAACGACCCCCAACAGTAAATCCACACGTCTAATAAGAGATGAGGACACTTTTTAGAAAATCCCAAAACCAAAAAAGTACAGAAATGCCCCCAAATAACCCCAAACGACACACCCAGTCTAGTTTAAACTGAAAATGAACATATGCCGAATTAGGTATCGATTCGAAGGTCACGATCCTCAACATTGCATCCACACGCCCAATAAGAGATAAGGACACTTTTTAGAAAATTCAAAGCCCAAAAAAATATAGAAATGCCCCCAAATAACCCTAAACGACCCACCCGGTCAGGTTTAAACCGAAAATGAACATACGCGGAAATAGGTATCGATTCGATGGTCACAATCCTCAACATCGCATCCACACGTCTAGTAAGAGATGAGGAAACTTTTTGGAAGATTCCAAACCCAAAAAAGCACAGAAATGTCCCCAAGTAACCCCAAACGACAAACCCGATCTGGTTTAAATCGAAAATGAACATATGCCGAAATAGATATCGATTCGAAGGTCATGACCCTCAACATCGCATCCACAGGTCTAATATGAGATAAGGACACTTTTTAGAAAATACCAAACCCAAAAAAATTCAGAAATGCCCCCAAAGAACCCCAAACGACCCACCCAATCTGGTTTAAACCAAAAATGAACATATGCAGAAATAGGTATCGATTCGAAGATAAGGATACTTTTTGGAGAATCCCAAACCTAAAAAAATACAGAAATGCCCCAAAATAACCCCTAACGATCCACCGGGTCTGGTTTAAATCGAAAATGAACATATGTCAGAATAGGTATCGATTCGAAGGTCACGACCCTCAACATCAAATCCACACGTCTAATAAGAGATGAGGACACCTTTTAGAAAATCCCAAACCCAAAAAAGTGCAGAAATGCCCCCAAATAACCCCAAACGACACACCCGGTTTGGTTTAAACTAAAAATAAATATATGCCGAATAAGGTATCGATTCGAAGGTCACGACCCTCAACATCGCATCCACACGCCTAATAAGAGATAAGGCCCTTTTCAGAAATATCAAAGCCCAAAAAAGTACAAAAAAGCCCCCAAAAAACCCTTAAGGACATAACCGGTCTGGTTTATATCGAAGATGAACATATGACGTAATAGATATCGATTCGAAGGTCATGACCATTAACATCGCATCCACACATCAAATAAGAGATAAGGACACTTTTTAGAAAATACCAAACCCAAAAAAATACAGAAATGCCCCCAAATAACTCCAAACGACCCACCCGATCCGTTTTAAACCGAAAATGAACATATGCCAAAATAGGTATCTATTCGAAGGTCATGACCCTCAACATCGCATCCACATGTCTAATAAGAGATAAGGACACTATTTAGAAAATCCAAAGCCCAAAAAAGTACAGAAATGCCCCAATATAACCCCAAACGACCCACCCGATCTGGTTTAAACCGAAAATGAACATAAGTCGAAATAGGTATCGATTCGAAGGTCACGACCCTCAACATCGCATCCACACTTGTAATAAGAGATAATGACACTTTTTAGAAAATCCAAAGCCCAAAAAAGTGCAGAAATGCACCCAAATAACACAAATCGACCCACCCGGTCTGGCTTAAACCGAAAATGAACTTAAGTCGAAATAGGTATCGATTCGAAGGTCACGACCCTCACCATCGCATCCACACGTCTAATAAGAAATAAGAACACTTTTTAGAATATTCAAAGCCCCAAAAAGTACAAAAATGCCCCAAAATAACCCCTAAGGACCTACTCGGTCTGGTTTAAATCGAAGATGAACATATGCCCAAATAGATATCGATTCGAAGATCATGACCATCAACATCGGATCCACACATCAAATAAGAGATGAGGACACTTTTTAGAAAATACCAAACCCAAAAAAGTACAGAAATGCCCCCAAAAAACCCCAAATGACCAACTCAGTGTGGTTTAAACCGAAAATGAACATATGTCGAAATAAGTATCGATTCAAAGGTCACGACCCTCAACATCGCATCCACACATCTAATAAGAGGTAAGGACATTTTTTTGGAAAATTCCAAACCCAAAAAAGTACAGAATCACCCCCAAATAACCCCAAACGACAAACCCGGTCTGGTTTAAATCGAAAATGAACACATGCCGAAATAAGCATCGATTCGAAGGTCACGACCCTCAACATCGCATCCACACGTCTAATATGAGATAAGGACACTTTTTAGAAAATACAAAACCCAAAAAAGTACAGAAATACCCCTAAATAACCCCAAACGACCCACCCAATCTGGTTCAAACCGAAAATGAACATATGCCAAAATAGGTATCGATTTGAAAATCACGACCCTCAACATCGCATCCACACGTCTAATTAGAGATAAGGACACTTTTTAGAAAATCCAAAGCCCAAAAAAGTACAGAAAATGCCCCAATATAACCCCAAACCACCCACCCGGTCTGGTTTAAATCGAAAATGAACGTATGTTGAAATGGGTCTCGATTCGAAAGTCAGGTCCCTCAACATCAAATCCACACGTGTAATAAGAGATAAGGACACTTTTTAGAAAATTCGAAGCCAAAAAAAGTATAGAAATGCCCCCAAACAACCCCAAACGATCCCCCCGGTCTGGTTTAAACAAAAAATGAACATATGAAGAAATATGTATCGATTCGACGGTCACGACACTCAACATCGTATCCACACGTCAAATAAGAGATAAGGACACTTTTTAGAAAATCCCAAGCCCAAAAAAGTACAGAAATGCTCCAAAATAACCCCAAACGATCCACCTGGTCTAGTTTAAACCGAAGAACATATGTCGAAATGGGTATCGATTCGAAAGTCACGACCCTCATCATCAAATCCACATGTCTAATAAGAGATAAGGACACTTTTTAGAAAATACCAAACCCAAAAAAGTACAGAAATGCCCCCAAATAACCCCAAACAACCCACCCGGTCTGGCTTAAATCGAGAAACGAACATATGTCCAAATAAGTATCGATTCAAAGGTCACAACCTTCAACATCGCATCCACACGTCTAATAAGAGATAAGGACACTTTTTAGAGAATCCCAAACCCAAAAAAATACAGAAATGCCCCTAAATAACCCCTAACGATCCACCCGGTCTGGTTCAAATAAAAAATGAACATATGTCGAAATATGTATCGATTCGAAGGTCATGACCCTCAACATTGCATCCACACGTCTAATAAGAGATAAGGACACTTTTTAGAAAATACCAAACCCAAAAAAGTACAGAAATGCACTCAAATAACCCCGAACGACACACCCGGTCTGGTTTAAACCGAAAATGAACAAAAGTTGAAATAGGTATCGATTTGAAGGTCACGATCCTCAACATCGCATCCACACGTCTAATAAGAAATAAGGACACTTTTTAGAAAATCCCAAGCCCAAAAAGGTATAGAAATTCTCCCAAATAACCCCGAACGACCCACCTGGTCTGGTTTAAACTGAAAATGAATGTATGTCGAAATAGGTTTCGATTCGAAGGTCACAACCCTCAACATCGCATCCACACGTACAATAAGAGACAAGGACACTTTTTAGACAATCCCAAACCCAAAAAAGTATAGAAATGCCCCCAAATAACCCTAAACGACCCACCCGGTCTGGTTTAAATCGAAAATGTACATTTGCCAAAATAGGTATCGATTCGAAGGTCACGACCCTCAACATCGCATCCACACATCTAAAATGTGATAAGGACACTTTGAAGAAAATACCAAACCCAAAAAAATAAAGAAATGCCCCCACATAACCCCAAACGACCCACCCGGCCAGGTTTAAACCGAAAAGGAACATAAGTCGAAACAGGTATCGATTCGAAGGTCACGACCCTCAACATCGCCTCCATACGTACAATAAGAGACAAGGACACTTTTTAGAGAATCCCAAACCCAAAAAAGTATAGAAATGCCCCCAAATAACCCCAAATGACCTGCCCGATCTGGTTCAAACCGAAAATGAACATATGCTAAAATAGGTACCGATTCGAAGGTCATGACCCCCAACATCGTATCCACACGTCTAATAAGAAATAAGGACACTTTTTAGAAAATCCCAGGCCCAAAAAAGTACAGAAATGCCCCAAAATAACCCCAAACGACCCACCCGGTCAGGTTTAAACCAAAAATGGAACATATGCCAAAATAGGTATCGATTCGTTGGTCACATTCCTCAACCTCGCATCCACACGTCTAATCAGAGATAAGGACACTTTTTGGAAAATTCCAAACCCAAAAAAGCACAGAAATGCCCCCAAATAATCCCTAACGACAAACCCGATCTGGTTTAAACCAAAAATGAACATATACCAAAGTAGGTATCGATTTGTAGGTTACGACCCTCAACATCACATCCACTAGTCTAATATGAGATAAGGACACTTTCTAAAAAATACCAAACCCAAAAAAATACATAAATGCCCCCAAAGAACCCCAAACGACCCACGCGATCTTGTTTAAACCGAAAATGAACATACACAGAAATAGGTATCGATTCGAAGGTCATGACCCTCAACATCGCATCCACACGTCTAATAAGAGATAAGGACACTTTTTAGAAAATCCAAACCCCAAAAAAGTACAGAAATGCCCCAATATAACCCCAAACAACCCACCCGGTCTGGTTTAAAACAAAAATGAACATATGTCGAAATGGGTATCGACTTGAAAGTCACGACCCTCAACATCTAATCCACAGATCTAATAAGAGATAATGACACTTTTTAGAAAATTCCAAACCCAAAAAAGTACAAAAATGCCCCCAAACAACCCACCCAGTTTGGTTTAAACCGAAAATGAACATATGTCGAAATAGGTATCGATTCGAAGGTCACGACCATCAACATCGCATCCACAAGTCTAATAAGAGATAAGGACACTTTTTAGAGAATCCCAGACCCAAAAAAGTATAGAAATGCCCCCAAATAACCCCAAACGACACACCCGGTCTGGTTTAAACCGAAAATGAACATATGCCGAATTAGGTATCGATTCGAAGGTCACGACCCTCAACATTGCATCCACACGCCTAATAAGGGATAAGGACACTTTTTAGAAAATTCAAAGCCCATAAAAGTACAAAAATGCCCCCAAATAACCCCTAAGGACCTACCCGGTTTGGTTTAAACCGAAGATGAACTTATGTCGAAATAGATATCAATTCGAAGGTTATGACCATCAACATCGCATCCACATATCAAATAAGAGATAAGTACACTTTTTAGAAAATACCAAACCCAAAAAAGTACAGAAATGCCCAAAAAAACCCTAAATGACCCACCCGGTCTGGTTTCAATCAAAAATGAACATATGCCGAAACAGGTATCGATACGAAGGTCACGACCCTCAACATCGCATCCACACGACTAATAAGAGATAAGGACACTTTTTGGAAAATTTCAAACCCAAAAAACTACAGAAAGGCCCCCAAATAACCCCAAACGACAAACCCGGTCTGGTTTAAATAAAAAATGAACATATGCCGAAATAGGTATCGATTCGAAGGTCACGAACCCTCAACATCGCATCCACACGTCTAATATGAGATAAGGACATTTTTTAGAAAATACGAAACCCAAAAAAATATAGAAATGTCCCCAAATAACCCCAAACAACCCACCCGGTCTGCTTTAAATAAAAAATAAACTTATGTCGAAATAAGAATCGATTCCAAAATCCCGACCCTCAGCATCGCATCCACACGTCTAGTAAGAGATAAGGACACTTTTTAAAATATCTAAGCCAAAAAAAGTACAAAAATGCCCCAAAATAACCCCAAACGATCCACCTATTCTGGTTTAAACAAAAAATGAACATATGTCGAAATGGGTATCGATTCGAAAGTCACGACCCTCATCATCAAATCCACACGTCAAATAAGAGATAAGGACAATTTTTAGAAAATACCAAACCCAAAAAAGTATAGAAAAGCCCCCAAATAACCCCGAACAACCCACCTTGTCAGGTTTAAAGCAAAAATGAACATATGTCAAAATAGGTATCGATTTGATGGTCACGACCTTCAACATCGCATCCACACGTCTAATAAGAGATAAGGACACTTTTTAGAGAATCCCAAACCCAAAAAATACAGAAATGCTCCTAAATAACCCCTAACGATCCACCCGGTCTAGTTTAAATCGAAAATGAACATATGTCGAAATAGGTATCGATTCGAAGGTCAGTACCCTCAACATCAAATCCACACATCTAATAAGAGATGAGGACACTTTTTAGAAAATCCAAAACCCAAAAAAGTACAGAAATGCCCCCAAATAACCCCAAATGACATACCCGATCTGGTTTAAATCGAAAATGAACATATGCCGAATTAGGTATCGATTCGAAGGTCACGACCCTCAACATCGCATCCACACGTCTAATATGATATAAGAACACTTTTTAGAAAACTCCTAGCCCAAAAAAGTACAGAAATGCCCCCAAATAACCCCTAAGGACCTACCCGGTCTGGTTTAAACCAAAAATGAACATATGCCGAAATAGGTATCGATCCGAAGCTCACGACCCTTAACATCTCATCCACACGTCCAATAAGAGATAAGGACACTTTTTTGAAAATACCAAACCCAAAAAAGTACAGAAATGCACCCAAATAACCCCAAACGACCCACCTTGTCTAGTTTAAACTGAAAATGAATGTAAGTCGAAATAGGTATCAATTCGAAGGTTACGACCCTCACCATTGCATCCACAAGTCTAATAAGGAATAAGGACACTTTTTAGAAAATCCCATGCCCAAAAAAGTATAGTAATTCCCCCAAATAACCCCGAACGATCCACTTGGTCTGGTTTAAACCGAAAATGAACGTATGTCAAAATAGGTATCGATTCGAAGGTCACGACCCTCAACATCGCATCCACACATACAATAAGAGATAAGGACACTTTTTAGAAAATCCCAAACCCAAAAAAGTACAGAAATGCCCCCAAATAACCCCAAACGAGCCACCCGATCAAGTTTAAATCGAAAATGAACATATGCCAAAATAGGCATCGATTCGTTGGTCACAATCCTCAACATCGTATCCACACATCCAATAAGAGATAAGGACACTTTTTGGAAAATTCCAAATTCAAAAAAGTACAGAAATGCCCCCAAATAACCCCAAACGACCCACTCGGTCTGGTTTAAACTGAAAATGAACATAGGCCGAAATAGGTATCGATTCGAAGATCACGACCCTCAACATTGCATCCACACATCTAATATGTGATAAGGACACTTTGAAAAAAATACCAAACCTAAATAAATACAGAAATGCCCCCAAACGACCCACCCGGTCAGGTTTAAACCAAAAATGAACATAAGTCAAAATAGGTATCAATTCAAAGATCGCGACCGTCAACATCGCAACCACACGTCTAATAAGAAATAAGGACACTTTTTAGAAAATCCCAAGCCCAAAAAAGTATAGAAATTCCCCCAAACAACCCCGAACGACCCACCCGGTCTGGTTTAAACCGAAAATGAACGTATATCAAAATAGGTATCGATTCGAAGGTCACGACCTTCAACATCACATCCCCATGTCTAATAAGAAATAGGAACGCTTTTTAGAAAATCCCAAGCCCAAAAAAGTACAGAAGGGCCCCCAAATATCCCTAAACGACCCACCCGGTCAGGTTTAAATAAAAAATGAACATATGCCGAAATAGGTATCGATTCGATGGTCACATTCCTCAACATCGTATCCACTCGTCTAATCGGAGATAAGAACACTTTTTGGATAATTCCAAACCCAAAAAAGCACAAAAATGCCCCCAAATAACCCCAAACGACAAACCCGATCTGGTTTAAACCGAAACTGAACATATACCGAAGTAGGTATCGATTCATAGGTTACAACCCTCAACATCGCATCCACTAGTCTAATATGAGATAAGGACACTTTTTAGAAAATACCAAACCCAAAAAAATACAGAAATCCCCTAAAGAACCCCAAACGACCCACCCGGTCTGGTTTAAACCGAAAATGAACATATACAGAAATAGGTATCGATTCGAAGTTTACGACCCTCAACATCGCATCCACACGTCTAATAAGAGATAAGGACACTTTTTAGAAAATCCAAAGCCCAAAAAATTATAGGTCCAAAACAGGGTTTTGCATTCCGGGCTCTCATTTTCAATGGACTGTTATGCCTTTTGGTCTCAAGGTTGCTCCTTCTCTGTTTTACGATCGCCAAGCCGCTTATAAGTTGGATCAGTGGCTACATGAGGCGGTGTAGGCTGGACTGTATGTGTTGATTCGTAGGTTGAAACCCAAGAATCTGGAATCAATTTGAAGAGATCAGCTCGGCTTAGTTGCCGGGGAACATGGGTGACCGTAGGGGTCTGATCTGAACCAATATTAAGAAAGAGGGCTGAATCATTTGAAGTATGACCAGTGTTGAGGTCAAATGCATGATTCTGCAAGCGGTAACAGATCTGATAGTGGAGAATCGCAACAATTGCTGATTCTACCTGAGGAGCACCTATGATTTGGATCAGGAACTTCCAAGCTGTAGGCTGATTTGGGTCCAGCAGAGAGAGGTTGTAATTGGGATACAGTGTGTAAAACACGGTACCATTGTTCAACATTGACTGGACGTTAGTGAGGACAGCATGTTGGTACAGTTTGAACCTGGTGACCAGAAGATCCATTCGCATAACGACGGGAAGACCCTTTCTTCCATATAGGGTGAGAGTCATCTTGACTGCACCAAGGTGAAGATGGGTATAATCCAATACAAGCCATTGCTGGATGAGTTCCTGAGGAATCTCAATGGAAAATGCTGCTCAGTACCAGAGGTTGTGACCTGATTTTGTGAAAAAGGCGAAGCCTGTACATATTCTTTAAGGCCAGGGGACTTCTTGGGAGCAAGAAGAGTCTAGATGGTTTTATAGAGAGTTGTTGTTTGTTTGGGGAAGACATCATAGGGATTGATCACCGGGAAATTGGTGGGGTGAACTTGTTAATCAGAAGGGGTGTAGTTTAACTCATAGAGATAATGTACTTTAGAGGCATGAGACTGAGGAAAAGTAACAGTGGAAGAGCTTGGGGCTGATAAGCGGGTTGAAGGGGTACGAGTAGGGTTCATGGTTGAAGAAATCTATTACCTGGAATAGGGATGGAGATTATCACAGAGTGAGTGAAGAAGGCCATGTGTTAGCAATATGTGGCATATCGTCTGAAATAAGAGGATGGACATGCTAGAGGTTTTCCGAGCCTTATAGGGATAAAAAGGGCCTCTTGCCACGATCCCACTCGCTCAAGGACTGTTACGAGCAAACCCATATATCAAATACAAACGGCCAAAGTTATCAAAACATGACATTAAACCTTCACTCTAAAGTAAACCCCATCGCCTATACTAAGTAATAAACAAGAGAGAGCTTAGAGAGCCATTGGCTCTGATACCAAGATGAGAAGGAGAAGGTTTTCTTTTCTTCTGTTTTCCTTTTTATTCCATTCAACGGTGGAGCTATATATAGCACCAAAAGCAAACCAACATGAAATTCAAATACAAAAGCAAACCAACATGAAATGTAAATTACAAACGGGCATTATTATTGCTGACACACTAAAAAACAAACTGGGCCGAAAGTAATACAAGCTGGCCGACAAAAGCATAAAGTAAAAGTATCGCATGCGCCGAAAGAAAACAGAGATTGCGGAGGGCATCTTTCAATCTGTGTCGTATCTGGAAGAGTCAGGAGTCAAAAGTAGATAATTATCTACTTCGTGCTCATCGTGGGCCTGCATGATGCGTCAGATGACAGGATGGTGGAGCCAAGAATGATTGACATCCCATGCGGTATATGTGCTGTTGATGAGGATATCCGGTATAGTGGCGGGGTCCACATCATTTTCTTGGCACATAGTGCGCATGAAAGCTAACCAGTTGCTTCGTGACTCATCATTATCATCCTAGTGTTCCCAGATATCAATAGTTCCAGTGCATTGGATAGAATAGGTAGGGTCATAAATGACCAGGTGATGAGGTATTGGAGGTGTGACCTGGGTAGGGTGGATATGAGCAACGGGTCGATGGAAGATGATGGTGATGTAGTACTGATCTGTTGGAAGATCTGAGAGAGTACTAATCCATTGGGAAATAGGGGTGAATAATTAGAGGAATCTGGCAAAGTGGGAAGGAACATTTGGCCGAATAAACCTATGGGATTGGGATCTGGAAGGGAGTGGATAGATGGCTGTGGTTTGCCTGAGATAGTGGAGAAGGGCATGGGTGGAAAAGCACATGGCAATCTTATGGACAACAAGAAGATGCCAAAAGAAGGCTACGTGTTCCTTGGCAAAGTTATAGTAGAATGTCATGGAGAAAAGGTTAATGAAGGGCTAGTCTGGATGGCATGCTTGCCAATCATACAGGAGGCCATGATGGGCTACCAAAACTTTGAGCATGTTTATATGTAACCAGGGTACTGTAGGAGGTTAAGGTTCGTTATGAAATATCACAATAAATTTTAGGGGGAAGGGAAGGGACCAGTGAGGTAAGAACATCTGGGTCATCTGGAGGAGGTGGGTGAGATGGTCTGGGGTCTGGTGGAGGTTGGGATGGTCCAGGGTCTGCGGGCCAGAAGGGCATGCAGAGAATAGGAATAACTGGTGAAGTTGGTATCTTGGACTTGGATGAAGTTGGTATCTTGGACCTGGATAAAAGGTCTGCTAACACATTATCTTTGCCTTTAATGTGTTTGACTGTGAAAGACCATTGGGAAAACCATCGAGCCCATCGGAGGAGTTGTGGTTCAGGGAGAACCTTCTGTCTGAACTGTAACATCTTTAGAAAGGCTGACATATCCATCTCGACCTGGAAAGTATGGCCGATGAGATAGAACTGGAATTTTTCAATTCCTCTTCTGACTGCCAAAATTTCTTTGAAGGTAGAGTGATAATGCTGTTCAAATGGTTTAAATTGTGCACTCCGGTATCCACAGATCTTTCTTTGACCTTTGACTTCTTCTAGAAGGATAGCTGCCCATTGTTCATCACTGGCATCAGTTTGAAGGATACGAGTACCATGAGTGGGGATATGAAGAGTGGGGAGGGTGGCAGCAATTTTCTTGAGAGCTTGAAGTGCTTGAGTATGAGCTGCTGACCATGGTGGAGGATTCTTCCATAGAAGTTTATACAAAGATCCTGTATGAGTTGTCTGATGGGGGATGAATTCTGCCATATAATTCACAATGCCGAGAAACTGTTGGAGCTGTGTTGTAGTGAGAGGGCCATCAGAAAACTGGAGAAGAGACTTGCCAATGTGGGGTTGGAGCTGATACTGGCCATTATGAATTGTAACACCCAAAAAGTCTATTGTGGAGACTCCAATTTCCATTTTCTTGGAGGAAAGCATGAAATAATGTTGCATAGTGATATCAAGGAATCTGGTCAATAGCTTCTGGTGATCTGCAACATCCTTGGAGAATAGTAGGATATCATCTATATAGATGAGAGCCTGCCGATGAATGGGAGCATAAATGTTCATCATTGCTTTCTGGAACAGAGAAGGAGCAACCTTGAGACCAAAAGGCATAACGGTCCATTGAAAATGAGAGCCCGGAATGCAAAAACCTGTTTTGGACCTATCATCTGGGTGGATTCCAAGTTGCCAAAATCCAGCTTTGAGGTCAAACTTACTGAAAATTGTTGCTTCTGAGAGTTGGAGCATGAGAGCTGGTCTGGTAGGCAAGGGGAATTTGTCATCTGCTAGAAAAACATTGAGGGGCTGATAGTTGATGACCAATCTGAGCTTGCCACGTGTCTGCTCTGCACGTTTGTTGACATAAAATGCTTCACACGTCCATCCAGAGGAGGTGGGTTCAACAAGATTTTGTTCTTGAAGGAGGGTAACTTCTTCTTGGGCAAGGGCCAAGTGGTTGGGATTCATGCCAGAATGACTAGACTTGGTGGGATTGACATCTTCATTTTTCTTGAAGGGTAATCTGATGAAGTATTTTGAGTTCTTCCAGAGAGGATGATTACATTTTGTGAGAAAATCTGTATGTAAATCTGCATAGCATTGAGAGATGAGTTTTCGCTTGATGTCATCAAGGGAGATGGTAAGGGAGAGAAGAGTAGGAGTAGTTGTCCATGGTAAAGTCTGCTTTTTATAAGTAAGACCATGGGAACTCCAATGAAGGACTGGGAATTTGGTTAAGAGGTCAAAACCAATAAGGGCATCTCTGCCTGGTAAGGAGGATCCTAAAACTCTATGGTTGACTGTAAGTAAGGGGAAAATCTTGAATTTCACAGGGTCTTTGGAAATCAAGTCGACGGAAAAGGTTTTTCCATCGGCTGCAGTGAAGTACTGCTTATGCGGTTTCCAACAACAGGGGGTAAAACATGGGGAGCAAGTACGGTCATAGTGGCACCTGTGTCAAAATAACCAATAATCTTGATCAGGGGGTCCCATGTAGTGGGGTAGATTGATAGTGGGGCTAATGTAAGGGTAAGCTTTGGTGACGATGAGTACAGGGGTGGAGATGGGGAACAGAGAGGGTAGACGGGTTCTAATCTATCGGACTCGGTGTATGAATCAGACTCAGTGTCTGAGTCAAAATCTTTAATGGCAAACAGGAGAACTGCTAAGAACTGGTCAATTTGAAAGTCACGACCCTCAACATCAAATCCACACGTCTAATAAGACATAAGGACACTTTTTAGAAAATACCAAACCCAAAAAAGTACAAAAATGCCCCCAAATAACCCCAAACAACCCACCCCTAACGATCCACCCGGTCTGGTTTAAATAAAAAATGAACATATGTCGAAATAGGTATCGATTCGAAGGTCACGACCCTCAACATCAAATCCACACATCTAATAAGAGATGAGGACACTTTTTAGAAAATCCCAAACCCAAAAAAGTATAGAAATGCCCCCAAATAACCCCAAACGACACACCCGGTCTGGTTTAAATCGAAAATGAACATATGCCGAATTAGGTATCGATTCAAAGGCCACGACCCTCAACATCGCATCCACACGTCTAATAATAGATCAGGACATTTTTTAGAAAATACCAAACCCAAAAAAGTACAGAAATGCCCAAAAAAACACCAAATGACCCACCTGGTCTGGTTTAAACCGATAATGAATATATGTCAAAATAGGTATCGATTCGAAGGTCACGACCCTCAACATCACATCCACACGTCTAATAAGAAAACAGGACACTTTTCGGAAAATTCTAAACCCAAAAAAGTACAGAAATGCCCCTAAATAACCCCAAACGACAAACCAGGTCTGGTTTAAACCGAAAATGAACATATGCCGAAATAGGTATCGATTCGATGGTCACGACCCTCAACATCGCATCCACACGTCTAATATGAGACAAGGACACTTTTTCAAAAATACCAAACCCAAAAAAATACAGAAATGCCCTCAAAGAACAAAAAATGACCCACCCGGTCTGGTTTAAATCGAAAATGAACATATGCCGAAATAGGTATCGATTCAAAAATCATGACCCTCAACATCGCATCCACACGTCTAATAAGAGATAAGGACACTTTTTAGAAAATCCAAAGCCCAAAAAAGTACAGAAATGCCCTAATATAACCCTAAACGACCCACCTGATCTGGTTTAAATCGAAAACGAACATATGCCGAAATAGATATCGATTCGAAGGTCAGGACCCTCAACATCGCATCCACACGTCTAATAAGAGATAAGGACACTTTTTAGAAAATACCAAACCCAAAAAACAACAGAAATGCCACCAAATAACCCCAAATGACCCACTCGGTCCTGTTTAAACCGAAAATGAACTTATGTCGAAATAGGCATCGATTCGAAGCTCACGACCCTCAACATCACATTCACATGTCTAATAAGAGATAAGGACACTTTTTAGAAAATCCCAAGCCCAAAAAAGTACAGAAATGCCCCAAAATAACCCCAAACGATCCACCTGGTCTGGTTTAAACCGAAAATGAACATATGTCGAAATGGGTATCGATTCGAAAGTCAGGACCCTCATCATCAAATCTACACATTTAATAAGAGATAAGGACACTTTTAAAAAAAACCAGACCCAAAAAAGTACAGAAATGCAACCAAATAACCCCAAACAACCCACCCGGTCTGGTTTAAATCGAAAAAGAACATATGTCGAAATAGGTATAGATTCGATGGTCATGACCCTCAACATCGCATCCACAAGTCTAATAAGAGATAAGGACACTTTTTAGCAAACCCCAAACCCAAACAAGTATAGAAAAATGCCCCCAAATAACCCCAAACGATCCTCCTGGTCTGGTTTAAATCGAAAATGAACATATGCCGAAATAGGTATCGATTTGAAGGTCATGACCCTCAACATTGTATCCACAAGTCTAATTAGAGATAAGGACACTTTTTTGAAAATACCAACCCCACAAATATACAAAAATGCCGCCAAATAACCCCAAACGACACACCCGATTTGGTTTAAATAAAAAATGAATTTATGTTGAAATAGGTATCAATCAGAAGGTCACGAACCTCAACATCGCATCCACACGTACAATAAGAGATAAGGACACTTTTTAGAAAATCCCAAACCCCAAAAAGTACAGAAATGCTCCCAAATAACCCCAAACGATCTGCCCGGTCAGGTTTAAACCGAAAATGAACATATGCCGAAATAGGTATCGATTTGAAGGTCACGACCATCAACATCGCATCCGCACGTCTAATAAGAGATAATGACACTTTTGGAAAATTCCAAACCAAAAAAAGTATAGAAATGCCCCTAAATAACCCCGAACGACCCACCAGGTCAGGTTTAAACCGAAAATAAACATATGCCTAAATAGTTATCAATTAGAAGGTCACGACCCTCAAATCGCATCCACACGTCTAATAAGAGATAAGGACACTTTATAGAGAATCCCAAACCTAAAAAAGTACAAAAATGCCTACAAATAACCCAAAACGACCCGCCCGATCTGGTTTAAACAAAAAATGAACATATGTGAAAATAGGTATAGATTCGAAGGTCACGATCCTCAACATCAAATCCACACATCTAATAAGAGATAAGGACACTTTTTAGGAAATCCCAGGCCCAAAAAAGTACAGAAATGCCCCCAAATGTCCCCAAACGGCCCATCCAGCCTGGTTTAAACCAAAAATGAACATAAGTCAAAATAGGTATCGACTCGAAGGTCATGACCCTCAACATCGTATCCACACGTCTAACAAGAAAAAAAGACACTTTTTAGAAAATCCCGAGCCCAAAAAAGTATAGACGATCCCCCAAATAACCCTGAACGACCCACCCGGTCTGGTTTAAACCAAAAAATGAACGTATGTCGAAATAGGTATCGATTCGAAGGTCACGACCCTCAACATCGCATCCACACATACAATAAGAGATAAGGACACTTTTTAGAAAATCCCAAACCCAAAAATTGCAGAAATGCCCCCAAATAACCCCGAACGACCCACCCGGTCAGGTTTAAATCGAAAATGAACATATGCCAAAATAGGTATCGATTCAAAGGTCACGACCGTCAACATCGCATCCACACGTCTAATAAGAGATAAGGACACTTTTCAAAAAATCCGAAGCCCAAAAAAGTACAGAAATGCCCCAATATAACCCCAAACGACCTACCCGGTCAGGTTTAAATCGAAAATGAACATATGCCAAAATAGGTATCGATTCGAAGGTCAGGACCCTCAACATCGCATCCACACGTCTAATAAGAGATAAGGACACTTTTTAGAAAATCCAAAGCCCAAAAAAGTACAGAAATGCCCCAATATAACTACAAACGACCCACCCGATCTGGTTTAAACCGAAAATGAACATATGTCGAAATAGGTATCGATTCAAGCTTAGACCCTCAAAATCACATCCACACATCTAATAAGAGATAAGGACATTTTTAGAAAACCCCAAGCCCAAAAACAACAAAATGCCCCCAAATAACCCCAAATGACCCACTCGGTCCTGGTAAAACGAAAATGAACATATGCCAAAATAGATATCGATTCGAAAATCACGACCCTCAACATCATCCACATGTCTAATAAGAGTTAAGGACACTTTTTAGAAAATCCCAAGCCCAAAAAAGTACAGAAATGCCCCAAAATAACCCCAAACGATCCACCTGGTCTGGTTTAAACCGAAAATGAACAATGTCGAAATGGGTATCGATTCGAAAGTCAGACCCTCAACATCAAATCTACACATTTAATAAGAAATAAGGACACTTTTAAAAAACCAGACCCAAAAAGTACAAAATGCAACCCAAATAACCCAAAAACCCACCTGGTTGGTTTAAATCGAAAATGAACATATGTCGAAATAGGTATAGATTCGATGGTCATGACCCTCAACATCGCATCCACAAGTCTAATAAGAGATAAGGATACTTTTTAGCAAACCCCAAACCCAAACAAGTATAGAAAAATGCCCCCAAATAACCCCAAACGATCCTCCTGGTCTGGTTTAAATCGAAAATGAACATATGCCGAAATAGGTATCGATTTGAAGGTCATGACCCTCAACATTGTATCTGTTGCGTGTGAAAACCTCCGGTACTTGGTTCGCCCGTGGTTGAACCTGCAAAAACCAAGCAATGAGCGCAAGAGGGCCGGTGTGGCTCAGGCCTAGGACTCTCCGATGCTCAAGTCAGGTCTTCAACGCGACAGCGTAACTGCGTAGTAAAAAGCAAGATGTCGAATAGAGCTCAATACCTGGGTATTTATAGAGTAAGGAGGAGATGAGACGGCTGGGAGAGTCCTAGTATGGTAGGAGTCGTTCTTTCGGAAGGTTCTCTCGCGTAGAGCGGAGTGGAGAGTTATTTTCGGGGTCGGACTCTTATTAAGGTAAGAGTCCATGTAGAGCGTGATTCTGTGTTGCCCTGGGATCGTGGCTCGGTCCTTATCCCGTGATTCTCTGGATGTGCTGTCGTGGCCCGGAGATCCCCGGTGGGGTGCTATGAGAGCCTCAATGGAGGAGGGCTCGGCCTACGAGGTCGGCCCGTGGGGTCGGCAATGGAGGTCGGCCCGGGAGGAGGTTGGTCTCGGCCATGAGGTCGGCTAGGAGTCTATGGCTGACCCGTGTAATCTCGGCCTCAGCCACCGGCCAGCTCGCTCAAACCAGGCTTCGTCAAGTGACTTATCGGATATGGGGTCGGCCCAATTTCTGCTCGGCCCAACTCGGTTCTCTCGGCCGAGGTCGGGTCGACCACGTGGCAGCCTCGATAGGTGGGGTGTCTTATGCCTCATCACAGGCCCCCACTCATCGGTGTCGGCTCGGCGTTGATGAGTGAAATTTCTGGGCGCTTATGCGGAAGATTCTCGCGGTTGGGCCGAGATTATTTATTGTCTGCGGATTTGACGTTGCACGATCGATGGTTGGGTGTCAGTGCCCGCGTCGCGAGTCATTATGGCTGGCTCGGGATTTGGCGTCCCTTTGATCCGGGCCGTTGGATCATGCCGAGCTCAGTCGGCCGTTGGATCGATGAAACCCAAGGATTATAAATAGGCGACTCCTAACTATTCATTCTTCACTGCTCTAAGTTATTGACTTCTCGGCAAGTTTGGAACCGTCAACTCGGTAGATCTCGTCGTTTGCCTCGCTTGTGATCAACTCGGCCGAAGCTTCGTTCGTGATCGACTCGGCAGTCGTTTCGTTCCGCTCAACTCTTCTTCAAGCAAGTAAGTCTTCTCCGCCGATGTTCGGTTGGTAGTAGTCCTATGGGCGAACTCCGCTCGCCAGCGGCGGGCGCGAGTCCGAGCGAGAACTCCCGTCCGCTCTCCCACCATAGACCTATTGGGCTCGACCTCGACGAGCCCGATGTAGTGGAGCTTCGTCGGGCCGAGGTGGCCGAGCCCCGTTACCCATGGAGTTTGACCACGCGGCCCAATCCATAGCCGCAGACCGGGCCGAGAACTCCGGGTCGTCCTCATCCGATGAGGAATCAAGCGAGGAGATTCGTCCGAGATGGGGGTTGGCTCGAAGCTCGTCCACCGACGCCCGAGCCCGAGGAAGGCAAAGGTCGGCACCATTCCGAGCACAATCACGGAGGCCGACCTCGACTATCCGAGGACGACCTACGCCATCCCCGAGGACATTCAGCTCGAGTTCCTAATCCCGGGAGATGGCCTCGCTTCATCAGGCCCGGTGAGGTGGCTCTGCATGCGAGACGCCCTTCAAGTATGCGTTTCGCTCCCCGTTCTCACCTGTGGACCGATCTTGGACCACTTCCACCGTCTCCTGGTCACCGGTGCCGAACTCTTGGCTGGCCGTGTATGGCTTCTACGCCCTGCTCGCGAGATGGGCCGAGGTGCGGCGTGGCGCTTTTCTCTTGGCTCTTCTTCTGAAGAAGTCTCCCGAGAAGGGGTGGTATTATTTCTGCCGCCGATCAGGGAAGAGTGCGGCTCTAGGCGGTCACAAGTTTCTGGTCGGCACGCCGACCTTCAACAAGTACTGGAAGCCCCATTTTTTCTTCGCTTCCATTCCCAACAGCCCTCTCCGAACCGAGTGGAAGGAGATGAATCTGAACTATGTAAATAGAGTACTACCCCTGACCGAGAACGAGATGACCTCGCTTGACCTGATCCCCAGCCGTCCGCCCTTCCCATGTTCTCCAGCCTTCAGACGAGGGTTTCTTCTTGAGTTGGCATATGACCCCTGGTAGGAACCCTTGCCGGGCTTATCTCGATTATCCGAGCCGACCCCTTTACTTAACTTAGTTTTCTTTTCCTTTTCTGACTTGTTTCCTATGTTTTCGATTTCTCTTGCAGTGGTCGGCCACATTCCCCCAATGGACACAGCTCGGCTGAGGGCCGAGATTATCGCGGATAGGAAGAAGAAGAATGCCGAGAAGAGACCCCGGGGCGAGTCCTCCAAGGCCTCCAAGGGAAAGGAGGTGATGCCGGGACCATCGGACGCGGTGGTCGGTCTGGAGGCCGAGAAGAACACAGGTCAAGCCGGGTCTCCGAGGAAGGGGAAAGGCCGAAAAGGTGAGAGGAGCCCGCCGAGAGACATCAAACGCCAAAAGCTCTCGGTAAACCTGACGAGTGGCGGCCTTCCGCCCGTGGCCTCTCCCACCAACATCTCCCGATACGTCCTGGGAGGGCTTGCCAACAACGCCCCCGTGAGGCCGACCTGGCGCCTCTTCCTGGGGACTCGGCCTTGACGTCGGCCGCCACGCCAAGGAATGGCTGGATGTAGGTCGGCTCCCAGCCGACAAGGAGAAGCTCGAGGCGCCGTCCGACCCTGAGCTCCTCTCCACCCTATTTCAAGACTTCAATATGGTAAGTTTCCTTGTTGGCTCTTGCCTATGATCCGATATGTGTAGTTTATCCCGATTTTTGTTCTCATGCTTTTTTGTAGGGTTCACCAAAGCAGTGGAGACCATGCTCCGCTCGAGCGGCTCGATCGAGAACTATTCCTTGGACGCGTCAAAGGCAAGAAGGCTTATCAGACGCCCAGATGTGTGTTCGAGGCGTCGGGAGACCCAAGAGAAGCTCACCGCTGCCGAGGCCAAAGTGGAGAGCTCTCGAGGCCGAGGTGGCCAGTGCAGAGAGAAGGTCCGGAGCTCTGCAGCTCGGCTCGCCGAGGTGAAGGGAAGGCCAAGGAAGTTCGGCCACGGCTCGGAGCGGCGATCAGCGACTATCTCCAATCGGAGGAGTACGCCGATATATGCCATGAGATCGAAAGCCTCCTTCGCCGAAGGTTTTGAAGCAGCCGAGCCGAGCTTTTGGCCGAGATCAAGGCACAGATCCTGATCTCAATCTCTCCCGCTTGACGATGACGCGACTACTTTTGCAGGGGAGATGGGAGATGAGGAGGGAGCCGAGGTCACCCAAGCTCAGCCCCGGAGGCACTGCTCGGCCGACGTCCTCCCTCTGGGAGCTGGACCTCAAGACCCTGCTGCCGAGCCCAGTATCGTGGATGCCTCCGAGGGCGCCTCCAAGTCCCACGCCGAGGAGACGGAGATGTAAAAATTTTTTTTTTTTTTTTTTTGTGGGTGTGGGGCCGAGCTGCCTCTTTTGTAACCGTGCCGATCAGTCGGCTTACAATGAATAAAACAACTTATTTTTGTCAGAATTTGGCTAAGTATTTGAACTCGGCGCCCTCAGTATTCTTTTCCTTGCGTTTTCTGTTTCGTTTGTGGCCAAGCTGCCGAGTCGTTTCACTAACTGTGCTTAGGAACTCGTCTCTTTTCTATCCATACCCAACGTTGTCGGCGGTTTCGGCCATGCACGCCCGAGGTCAATGCGATCTTCGCTTTGGTTGGTTAATTCGCCTTTCCCTTCAGTCCGATTGGAGAGGCTATCATATAAGCGGACGCGTGGCCGAATATCCTTCTTGGCCGAGCCTAATGCCTTAGCGTGGTTTTGTACTTCGTTAGGCTCGGCCAAATAGGGATGTCGGCCCTTGAGAGGTCGGCCATGTCTATGTGGACAGGTCTTACGACTTGGCTGCCGACCTATGAGGGTCGGTCTTTGATGTCGGCCTGGTCTATGAGGACCGGTCTTATGACTTGGCTGCCGACCTATGAGGGTCGGTCTTTGATGTTGGCCTGGTCTATGAGGACCGGTCTTATGACTTGGCTGCCGACCTATGAGGGTCGGTCTTTGATGTCGGCCTGGTCTATGAGGACTGGTCTTATGACTTGGCTGCCGACCTATAAGGGTCGGTCTTTGATGTCGGCCTGGTCTATGAGGACCGGTCTTATGATTTCGACTTGGGAGCTTGCCAATACGTTGAGTGTTGGAGAAAAGACTTTATTGAATCAAATGTCGGAACTGAAACCGAATACAAGCATGTTCAATTATTGAAAAACTTTTTCAAATTCTCCGAGTTCCAAGGTCTCGGTACCTTCTTGCCCCCTGAGTCCAAGCGATATGTGCCAGGCGAATTTGCTTGGAGACTATGTAATGGCCTTCCCAATTTGGTGCTAATTTTCCTTGTTGCCTCGGCGGGATGCGCTGAGTTTTCTTAGAACAAGGTCCCCTTGACGAAAATGCCGCTCTTTGACTCTTGAATCATAGTAGCTTGCCGTCTTCTCTGGTACGCCGCGCTTCGAGTAGGGCATTTTCTGGACTTCATCGAGGAAGTCAAGATTGGCTCTCAGCCCATCTTCATAGGTCCTCTCATCGAAGTTGAGCACTCGGTACGATGAAGCCATAACTTCAACCGGTGCGAGGGCTTCGGTCCCATAAGCGAGGCGAAATGGACTCTCCCTGGTTGGAGTTCTTACAGTCGTCCGATATGCCCATAGGACGCTTGGGAGTTCTTCCACCCATCTCCCCTTGGCCTCATCCAACCTCCTCTTAATGCCGGCAAGTAATGTTCGGTTGGACACTTCTACTTGTCCATTTGCTTGTGGATGAGCTACCGAGATGGGTCGGAAGTCAATGTGGAAGTGCTCGCAGAATTCTCGGAAGGCCGGGTTGTTGAATTGCGTGCCATTATCGGTGATGAGAACTTTGCAGCCCGAACCGGTAGATGACCTTATCTCGGAAAAATTTTTCCATGTTCTTCTCAAGTGATGGTGGCAAGGGGCTCGGCCTCACCCACTTGGTGAAGTAATCGATCGCCACTACTACGTATTTTCTGTTTCCCGATGCCGGGGTGAAATCTCCGAGAATGTCCATTCCCCACATAGCGAATGGGATTGGGCTCAGCATTGAGGTTAATTTTGTTGCTGGTCGGCTTGGGATTGGCGCGAACAGTTGGCACTTCTCACATGTCTTCACATATTTCATGGCCTCTTCTTGCATTCTTGGCCAATAGAATCCTTGCCGAAGTATCTTGTATGCAAGAGCTCGGCCGCCCATGTGACTCCCGCATATTCCCTCATGCACCTCGGCTAATGCATACTCGGCCCCCTTCGGTCCCAGACATCGGAGAAGAGGGGCCGAGATTGCCCTTTGTAGAGTACTCATCGATCATCGAGTACTTGGAAGATCGGATCTTGACCTTCCTTGCTTCGTCTCGGTTCCCCGGAGCAGTCATTCTCCAAGTAGTTAACAATGGGGTCCAACCAGGTCGGCCCATCCTCTTCAATGTGCTTTATGCTTTCTTCTTGTAAGGATGGCTTCTCCAATATTTCTATGTATACCGACCGGCTCAAATATTGGAGGTCGGCCTCGGCCAACCTAGATAAGGAGTCCGCCGCGGCATTCTCTTTTCTCGGTATTCGAGTCATCTCAAAGTGTTCGAGCTCGGAGATCAGATCTCGGGCTCGACCCAGGTATGCTATCATCCTTTCGTCTTTTGCTTCGTAGTCTCCGTTGACCTGGTTGACCACGAGTTGGGAGTCTCCTCGCACCTTCAACCGCTTTATGCCCATAGCTTTGCTGACTCAAAGTCCAGCTAGAAGGGCTTCATACTCAGCCTCATTGTTTGAGGCGGGAAACTTGAACCTTAGGGCGTATTGGACCAGAAAGCCTTCGGGGCTTACAAGTATTAGGCCGGCCCCGCTTCCTCCGGAATTGCTTGAGCCATCAACATTCATGGTCCAAATCGGGTCGGCCGTAGCCCCGACCTCCTCGACTGTCTTTTCTTCTCCAACCTCATGTTCGGGCCCCGTGCATTCGGCGATGAAGTCGGCCAGGGCTTGTCCTTTTATCGCCGTCCTCGATCGATAGCTTATATCGTATTCACTTAGCTCAACTGCCCAGGAAATCAGCCGTCCCGAAACGTCGGGTTTGTGTAATATCTTTTTGAGTGGCTGGTCGGTCAGTACCACGATCGGATGAGCTTGGAAGTACGGCCTTAGTTTCCTTGCAGCCGTGATTAGAGCGAATGCTACTTTCTCGAACCCGGAGTACCTTGTCTCGGCATCAACAAGAACGTGGCTGATATAGTATATCGGCCTTTGAGTTCGACTCTCTTCCCTGATCAACACCGCACCGATCGCTACGGGAGTGGTGGCTAAGTAGACTTGAAGCTCCTCTTTTGGTTCAGTCGGTGAGAAGAGGCGGAGTTCTCCAAATATTTCTTCACTCTTCAAAAGCTTCTTGGCATTCGGATGACCAGATAAAATCTTTTGGGTTCCGATATTCTTTAGGGCTTTAAAGAACGGTAGGCACTTGTCGCCCGATCTCGACATGAATCGCGCCAACGCCGCCACACGTCCGTTTAGCCTTTGTACTTCTCGGATCGTCCTTGGAGGACTCATCTCTTAGATGGCTCTGATTTTTGCCGGATTGGCTTCGATGCCTCGACGAGACCATGAAGCCGAGGAACTTTCCCGAGGTTACGCCGAATGCACACTTGGCGGGATTCAGCTTCATCTGGTTCTTCCTCAATACACCGAAGGCTTCTTCCAGGTCGGTCAAGTGGTGCTCGGCCTTCAAACTTTTCACCAACATGTCGTCCCACGTAGACTTCCATGTTCTTTCCGATCTGCTCGCTGAATATATAGTTCACGAGGCGCGTATGTCGCTCCGGCGTTCTTCAATCCGAACGGCATGACCTTGTAGCGAAATTCTCTTGGTCAGTTCGGAAGGCCGTGCACGACTGGTCCTCCTCATGCATCATGATTTGGTTGTAGCCGAGTACGCATCCATGAAACTCAGCATCTCGTGACTGCCGTGGCGTCGATCAAGAGGTCGATCCGAGGTAGTGGGTACTCATCTTTTGGGCAGGCCTTGTTGAGGTCGGTGTAGTCGACACACATTCTCCACTTCCCGTTCGGTTTAGGGACCATGACGACGTTAGCCAACCAGGTCGGGAATTTCTCTTCTCGGATGAATCCTGATCGGCGAAGCTTCTCCACCTCTTCTTTGATTGCAGTTTGCCGATCAAGTGCGTAGTTCCTTCTCTTCTGCCGGATTGGTTTCCGACCCGGATCCACATGGAGTCGGTGCTCCGCTATATGTCTGGGTATGCCCGACATGTCAGCGGCCGACCAGGCGAAGACATCGGCGTTCGCTTTTAAGAAAACTCCGAGCCGCCTCCTCTGATCTTCACTTAGTAGTGATCCGAGCTGGACCACCTTGGCTGGGTCATCTTCGCTGAGATGAAGTGGGGTCAGGTCTTCCACGGGTCGCCCTCTTCTCTCGATAAGCTCATCCCGCTGATCTTCGGGGAGATGTACGACGCACATGGCCATTCCTCGAACATTACCCTTGTTTTGCTTGACGAAAGTAGCGTAGCACTCTCGTGCCTTCTTTTGGTCGCCTCGGACCTCGCCGACACCATTCTCGGTGGGGAACTTCATCTTCAAGTGAGTCGGGGAGATGATGGCTTGGAGGGCGGTCAATGAAGGACGGCCGAGTATGGCGTTGAAAGCCACTACCGACCGTACCACCATGAATTTGACTTGGATCGTCGCCTGGCATGGAGCTTGCCCAATTGTGACTAGTAGATCGATCGAGCCCTTGATGGTCGCGGCCGCTCCCGAGAACCCGTGAAGCGAGGTTCCTTCGGGCTTAAGCGCTTCGTCGCCGAAGCCAAATTGTCGGTGCGCTTCCAGGTGACATAAGGTCCACGGATGCGCCGGTGTCGACTAATACACGGTGTACGGGTCTGTTCGCAATTTCTACCTGCACCACTAAAGCATCGTCATGAGGTAAACTTATACCTTCGAGGTCGGCTTCCGTGAAGGATATCGTCACCGCCGGCCTGAGTTTCTTGGCGGGCATCTCGGCTACTCCGACGAAGCGACCGTTTGCCTTAGCCTTTCGAGTACTCTCTTGCCCGGGCCCTCCGAGGATAGTGTATATGGGGGCTCCCTTGTCATTGCTCGGCCCGGATCCGTCTTCCTTCTTCTCGGCTCGGACCTTGTCATCATCTCTTTCAACTCGTCTGTTTTCGGCCTTAGGCTCGGCTCTTCTTTGATCTCGGTCATCGTGCCGCCGACCTCCACAATCTTCTCGGCCTCCTTTGACATATCGCTTCAAGTGGCCGCTTTATCGCTCTTCGATTTCTCTTTTCAGCTGATAACAATCTTCGGTGTCGTGACCGATGTCCTTGTGGAATTGGCAATATTTGTTGGGATTCCGAGATGACCCCGCTTGCATCGGTCGGGGTCGGCGGATGTACCCCCCATCTTGTATTTGCATCAGGATCTCCTCGCGAGATGCATTCAATGGCGTGTAGTCGGGGCTCCGAGCTCGATCCGACCTGTCAGCTCGGCGATCCGTCCTTGGCCTTTTGTCTTCTCTTCGGTCGTCTGTTGTCGGCCTTTTCTTGTCGGTACCACCTTCGTTGCCCTTCCGGGCTTGGAGGACCTCGGCCATATTTGCGAACTCGTTGCACCTCTCCAAGAGCTCGGCCAGGTTTCTTGTCGGCTTCCGGGCCAAGTCCTTGATAAGGTCCATGTCGGCCAATCCGTTGCTCATAGCCGTATGGGCCGTGGCCTCATCCAAATCCTTGATATCTAAGGATTCCTTGTTGAAGCGGGAGACGAATGCTCGGATCGACTCGTCGGGCCTTTGCTTCACACTGAGGAGGTTGACCGTGGTCTTCTTATGTTTCATACTACTCTGGAAGCGCGTGACAAAGGCCCGACAGAGTTGAGCGAAACTTTTTATGGAATTCGGCGGCAACCAGGAAAACCATGAGGTCGCCGCGCCCTTGAGGGATGCAGGGAAGGCTCGGCAAGAAACGATCTCGGTTCCCCCGTACATGGTCATCATCGCATTAAAGTAGTTGATGTGATCTGTCGGGTCGGTCGTCCCGTCATACCTGTCGAACGGGGGAGGTTTGAAACCATGCGGTAGCGGCGCGGTCATGATCTCGGGAGGATAAGGGTGACGCCCGACCAAAGAGTAGGCATCCGGGGTCGCTTGTTTCTTCAACCCCTCCACTTGCTCGGCCAAATCTCGTAGCCGCTTCTCCAGCTCGGTTTCAGGTGCTCGGCCAACCGGCTCCTCGGCCCGGGGTTGATATGGTCGGTCGTCCAGCTGTAGTCGGCCATTCTGGTCAGCTCGGTCCTCACCATCCTTCCTTGTTCTTTTTTCTTCTTGGAAGTTGGACCCTCGGGGGCTCCCCTGTTGTTCTTCTTGGGGAGGTGAGCTCTGACGCCGGGGAGTATGACGCGATCCTTGTCCGTGTCTCGGTGCGCGCCTTTCAACCGGGTCTTTCCTTTGTTCTCGGAATATCCTCGGCGGTTCGTCCTCTCCGATCCGTCCAGAAAATACCGACCTCCTTGCTACAGAGCCGGCTGGTTCAATTTCCTGCCCTGTTCGCGGGCTTTGGCGATGTTCTTGTTCACCCCGTCGAGCGCCTCTACTGGGGCGCGGAGGTGGAGTCTTCTGACGAGACGGGTGCGAGGATGCAGCCCGACTCGGCTCGGCCCTACGCCGGCCACCATTTTGCTGCAAGTTTCTTTCAGCGCGGGCCGGAGCTGGAGGGAGCGCGGCCGGCGGCTGACCCATCAGCCCGCCTCGGGCCATCTGGTTCATGAAGGCGCGCAGCATCTCGTTGGTGTGGAGCATCTGTAGCTGTAAATCCATAACCTGTCGATTATTTGCCGGGGCTTCTGGGTCCAAACTCTCCGGCAAGGGTGGCGGTGCAGGTAGGACATTCCCGTCCAAACTTGGCTCGGCCTGTACCCGGCTAGCCGCGGCCGTGGTTAGTGCACCTCCTCCATTCCCGCTCTCTGGAGGTGGAATGGTGCCCATGATGGGCTGCGCACCACCTGCCCTAGGGGGTCTTCTGTTTATCCCCTGCCGAGAGGCTTCGGGGGGCGGTGATCGTCTCGTCGGCACAACGGGTTGCGGCTCCTCCGTACGGGAAGTAGAGCCATGCTGCCCTGACCTCGTATGCACCATTATTATTGTTCTAGGAATTGGCAGAAACGACGATGCTTGCTGATGTCGTTCCCACAGACGGCGCCAAATCTGTTGCGTGTGAAAACCTCCGGTACTTGGTTCGCCCGTGGATGAACCTGCAAAAACCAAGCAATGAGCGCAAGAGGGCCGGTGTGGCTCCGGCCTAGGACTCTCCGATGCTCAAGTCAGGTCTTCAACGCGACAGCGTAACTGCGTAGTAAAAAGCAAGATGTCGAATAGAGCTCAATACCTGGGTATTTATAGAGTAAGGAGGAGATGAGACGGCTGGGAGAGTCCTAGTATGGTAGGAGTCCTTCTTTCGGAAGGTTCTCTCGCGTAGAGCGGAGTGGAGAGTTATTTTCGGGGTCGGACTCTTATTAAGGTAAGAGTCCATGTAGAGCGTGATTCTGTGTTGCCCTGGGATCGTGGCTCGGTCCTTATCCCGTGATTCTCGGGATGTGCTGTCGTGGCCCGGAGATCCCCGGTGGGGTGCTATGAGAGCCTCAATGGAGGAGGGCTCGGCCTACGAGGTCGGCCCGTGGGGTCGGCAATGGAGGTCGGCCCGGGAGGAGGTTGGTCTCGGCCATGAGGTCGGCTAGGAGTCTATGGCTGACCCGTGTAATCTCGGCCTCAGCCACCGGCCAGCTCGCTCAAACCAGGCTTCGTCAAGTGACTTATCGGATATGGGGTCGGCCCAATTTCCTGCTCGGCCCAACTCGGTTCTCGGACTGAGGTCGGGTCGGCCACGTGGCAGCCTCTGATAGGTGGGATGTCTTATGCCTCATCAGTATTCACACGTCTAATTAGAGATAAGGACACTTTTTTGAAAATACCAACCCCACAAATATACAAAAATGCCGCCAAATAACCCCAAACGACACACCCGGTTTGGTTTAAATAAAAAATGAATTTATGTTGAAATAGGTATCAATCAGAAGGTCACGAACCTCAACATCGCATCCACACATACAATAAGAGATAAGGACACTTTTTAGAAAATCCCAAACCCCAAAAAGTACAGAAATGCTCCCAAATAACCCCAAACGACCTGCCCGGTCAGGTTTAAACCGAAAATGAACATATGCCGAAATAGGTATCGATTTGAAGGTCACGACCATCAACATCGCATCCGCACGTCTAATAAGAGATAATGACACTTTTGGAAAATTCCAAACCAAAAAAAGTATAGAAATGCCCCTAAATAACCCCGAACGACCCGCCTGGTTAGGTTTAAACCGAAAATAAACATATGCCTAAATAGTTATCAATTCGAAGGTCACGACCCTCAAATCGCATCCACACGTCTAATAAGAGATAAGGACACTTTATAGAGAATCCCAAACCTAAAAAAGTACAAAAATGCCTACAAATAACCCTAAACGACCCGCCCGATCTGGTTTAAACAAAAAATGAACATATGTGAAAATAGGTATAGATTCGAAGGTCACGACCCTCAACATCAAATCCACACATCTAATAAGAGATAAGGACACTTTTTAGGAAATCCCAGGCCCAAAAAAGTACAGAAATGCCCCCAAATGTCCCCAAACGACCCATCCAGCCTGGTTTAAACCAAAAATGAACATAAGTCAAAATAGGTATCGACTCGAAGGACATGACCCTCAACATCGTATCCACACGTCTAACAAGAAAAAAAGACACTTTTTAGAAACTCCCGAGCCCAAAAAAGTATAGACGATCCCCCAAATAACCCTGAATGACCCACCCGGTCTGGTTTAAACCAAAAATGAACGTATGTCGAAATAGGTATCGATTCGAAGGTCACGACCCTCAACATCGCATCCACACATACAATAAGAGATAAGGACACTTTTTAGAAAATCCCAAACCCAAAAATTGCAGAAATGCCCCCAAATAACCCCGAACGACCCACCCGGTCAGGTTTAAATCGAAAATGAACATATGCCAAAATAGGTATCGATTCGAAGGTCACGGCCGTCAACATCGCATCCACACGTCTAATAAGAGATAAGGACACTTTTCAAAAAATCCGAAGCCCAAAAAAGTACAGAAATGCCCCAATATAACCCCAAACGACCTACCCGGTCAGGTTTAAATCAAAAATGAACATATGCCAAAATAGGTATCGATTCGATGGTCAGGACCTTCAACATCGCATCCACACGTCGAATAAGAGATAAGGACACTTTTTAGAAAATACCCAATCCAAAAAAGTATAGAAATGCCCCCAAATGACCCACCTGGTCCGGTTTAAACCGAAAATGAACATATGTCGAAATAGGTATCGATTCGAAGCTCACGACCCTCAAAATCACATCCACACATCTAATAAGAGATAAGGACATTTTTTAGAAAACCCCAAGCCCAAAAAAGTACTGAAATGCCCCCAAATAACCCCAAATGACCCACCTGCTCTGGTAAAAATCGAAAATGAACATATGCCAAAATAGATATCGATTCGAAAATCACGACCCTCAACATCGCATCCACACTGCTAATAAGAGTTAAGGACACTTTTTAGAAAATGCAAAGCCCAAATAAGTACAGAAATGCCCCAATATAACCCCAAACGACCCATCCGGTCTTCTTTAAACCAAAAATGAACACATGTCGAAATGGGTATCGATTCGAAAGTCACGACCCTCAACATCAAATCCACACGCCTAATAAGAAATAAGGACACTTTTTAGCAAATCCCCAGCGCAATAAAGTACAAAATGCCCCAAAATAACCCAAAACGACCCACCTGGTTTGGTTTAAATCGAAAATGAACATATGTTGAAATAGGTATTGATTCAAAGGCCACGACCCTCAACATATCATCCACACGTCTAATAAGAGATAAGGACACTTTTTAGAAAATACCAAACCCAAAAAAGTACAGAAATGCCCCCTAATAACCCCAAACGAACCACCCAGTCTAGTTTAAACCAAAAATGAACATATGCCGAAATAGGTATCGATTCGAAGGTCATGACCCCCAACATCGCATCCACATGTCAAATAAGAGATAAGGACATTTTCAAGAAAATACCAAACCCAAAAAAGTACAGAAATGCCCCCAAATAACCCCAAATGACAAACCCGGTCTGGTTTAAACCGAAAATAAACATATGTCGAAATTGGTATCGATTCGAAGGTCGCAACCCGCAACATCGCATCCACATGTCTAATAAGATATAGGGATACTTTTTAGAAAATTCCAAGCCTAAAAAAGTAAAGAAAGTGCCCCAAATAACCCCAAATGACCCACCCAGTCTGGTTTAAACCGAAAATAAACATATGTCAAAATAGGTATCGATTCGAAGGTCACAAAACGCAACATCGCATCCACACATCTAATAAGAGATTAGAACACTTTTCAGAAAATCCCAAGCCCAAAAAATTAAAGAAATTCTCCCAAATAACCCCAAATGACCCACCCGGTCTGGTTTAAACCGAAAATCAACATATGTCGAAATAGGTATCGATTCGAAGGTCACGACCCTCATCATCGCATCCACACGTACAAGAAGAGATAAGGACAGTTTTTAAAAAATCCCAAACCCAAAAAAGTACAAAAATGCCCCTAAATAACCCCAAACGACCCACCCAGTCTGGTTTAAACCGAAAATGAACATATGCCAAAATACGTATCGATTCGAAGGTTATGACCCCCAACATCGCAGCCACAAATCAAATAAGAGATAAGGACACTTTTTAGAAAATACCAAACCCAAAAAAGTACAGAAATGCCACCAAGTAACACCAAACAACCCAACATCCACACGTACAAGAAGAGATAAGGACAGTTTTTAGAAAATCCCAAACCCCAAAAAGTACAAAAATGCCCCCAAATAACCCCAAACGACCCACCCAGTCTGGTTTAAACCGAAAATGAACATCTGCCAAAATACATATCGATTCGAAGGTTATGACCCCCAACATCGCATCCACAAATCAAATAAGAGATAAGGACACTTTTTAGAAAATACAAAACCCAAAAAAGTACAAAAATGCCACCAAGTAACCCCAAACAACCCACCCGGTCAGGTTTAAACCCAAAATGAACGTATGCCAAAATAGGTATCGATTCGAAGGTCACGACCCTCAACATCACATACACACGTCTAATATGAGATAAGAACACTTTTTAGAAAATACCAAACCCAAAAAAACGCAGAACTGCCCCAAAATAACCCCGAACGACCCACCCGGTCTGGCTTAAACAAAAAATGAACATATGCCAAAAAAGGTATCGATTCGAAGGCCACGACCCTCAACATCGCATCCACACATCTAATAAGTGATAAGGACACCTTTTAGAGAATCCCAAACCCAAAAAAGTTCAGAAATGCCCCAAAATAACCCCAAACGACCCACCCGATCTAGTTTAAACCGAAAATGAACAAATATCGAATTAGGTATCGATTCGAAGGTCACGACCCTCAACATCGTATCCACACGTCTAATAAGAGATAAGGACACTTTTTAGAAAATCCCAAGCCCAAAAAAGTATAGAAATGCCCCCAAATGCCCCCAAACGACCCACCCGGTCTGGTTTAAACCGAAAATGAACATATGCCAAAATAGGGATCGATCCGAAGGTCACTACCCTCAACATCGCATCCACACATCTAATAAGTGATAAGGACACTTTTTAGAAAATCCCAGACCCAAAAAAGTATAAAAATGCCCCCAAATGACCCCAAACGACCCTTCCGGTCTGGTTTAAATCGAAAATGAACATATGCCGAAATAGGTATCGATTCGAAGGTCATGACCCTCAACATCGTATCCACATGTCTAATAAGAGATAAGGACACTTTTTAGAAAATCCCAAACCCAAAAAGGTACAGAAATGCCCCCTAATAACCCCAAACGAACCACCCAGTCTAGTTTAAACCGAAAAAAACATATATCGAAATAGGTATCGATTCGAAGGTCACGACCCTCAACATCCCATCCACACGTACAATAAGAGATAAGGACACTTTCTAGAAAATCCCAAACCCCAAAAAGTACAGAAATGCCCCCAAATAACCCCAAACGACCCACCCGGTCAGGTTTAAACCGAAAATGCACATATGTCGGCACAGGTGTGGAGGCCTCAGTTCTTCATATGGAGTTACTAGCCATTTACAGGGGGGTTACTCTGTGCTTACAGAGAGAGCTTCGCCATATGTCCATCAGATCTGATTCGAAGGTGGCTATCGAGATTCTTACAGGTGTTTCCAGCTGCCCTTGGAGTGTATATACCTTGAAGTTCCAGATTTTGTCTAGCCTAAACCAGTTGGCTCGTTATGAGATAAGGCATGTTTGGAGGGAGTTGAATCAGTCGGCGGATTTTATTGCTTCTATTGATCTTAGTGATGGGGAGACTATTTTATATCCTTCGGGTTTTGTTGAGGATCTTAACCGGTTGATTTATGATGATGTCTCTGGTAAGGTCCAGTTTAGACCTCCTTGATTGGGTCGGGTGTCTTTCTCATGTATTACCGAGGGGCATGTCCTCGGGGCGTGTGGGGCCCTTCCTCCCTCTTAGAGTTGTCTAAGGGTTGGAAGTAGGCTGCCTTCTTTTGTTTTCTTTCTTTTTCTTTTATACACATACATCTTACTTATCGAAAAAAAAAAGGTATCGATTTGAAGGTCATGGCCCTCAACATCGCATCCACACGTCTAATAAGAGATAAGGACACTTTTTAGAAAATCCAAAGCCCAAAAAAGTACAGAAATGCCCCAATATAACCCCAAACGAACCACCCGGTCTTGTTTAAACCCAAAATGAACATATGCCAACATAGGGATCAATTCGAAGGTCACTACCCTCAACGTCGCATCCACACGTCAAATAAGAGATAAGGACACTTTTTAGAAAATCCCAGACCCAAACAAGTATAAAAATGCCCCCAAATGACCCCAAACGACACTCTCGGTCAGGTTTAAATCGAAAATTAACATATACCAAAATAGGTATCGATCCGAAGGTCATGACCCTCAACATCGTATCCACACGTCTAATAAGAGATAAGGACACTTTTTTGAAAATCCCAAACCCAAAAAAATACAAAAAATGACCCCAAATAACCCCAAACGACCCACCCGGTCTAGTTTAAACCGAAAAGAACATATATCGAAATAGGTATCGATTCGAAGGTCCCGACCCTAAACATCCCATCCACACGTACAATAATAGATACGGACACTTTCTAGAAAATCCCAAACCCCAAAAAGTACAAAAATGCCCCAAAATAACCCCAAACGACCCAGCCGGTCAGGTTTAAACCGAAAATGAACATATGCCGAAATAGGTATCAATTTGAAGGTCATGACCCTCAACATCAAATCCACACGTCTAATAAGAGATGAGGACACTTTTTAGAAAATCCCAAACCCATAAAAGTATTGAAATGCCCCCAAATAACCCCAAACGACCCACCTGGTTTGGTTTAAACAAAAAATGAACATATATCGAATTAGGTATCGATTCGAAGGTCACGACCCTCAACATCGCATCCACACGTCTAATAAGAGATAAGGACACATTTTAGAAAATCCCAAGCCCAAAAAAGTATAGAAATGCCCCCAAATAACCCCAAACAACCCACCTGGTCTGGTTTAAACCAAAATGAATATATGTCGAAATAGGAATCGATTCAAAGGTCACGACCCTCAACATCGCATCCACACGTACAATAAGTGATAAGGACACTTTCTAGAAAATCCCAAACCCCCAAAAGTATAAAAATGCCCCCAAATAACCCCAAACGACCCACCCGGTCAGGTTTAAACCGAAAATGAACATATGCCAAAATTGGTATCGATTTGATGGTCATGACCCTCAACATCGCATCCACACGTTTAATAAGAATTAAGGATACTTTTTGGAAAATTCCAAACCCAAAAAAGTATAGAAATGCCCCCAAATAACCCCAAACGACCCACCCGGTCTGGTTTAAACCAAAAATGAACATATGCCGAAATAGGTATCGATTTGAAGGTCATGACCCTCAACATCAAATCCACACGTCTAATAAGAGATGAGGACACTTTTTAGAAAATCCCAAACCCAAAAAAGTACAGAAATGCCCCCAAATAACCCCAAACGACCCACCTGGTTTGGTTTAAACCGAAAATGAACATATATCGAATTAGGTATCGATTCGAAGGTCACGACCCTCAACATCGCATCCACACGTCTAATAAGAGATAAAGACACTTTTTACAAAATCCCAAGCCCAAAAAAGTATAGAAATGCCACCAAATAACCCCAAACGACCCACCCGGTCTGGTTTAAACCAAAATAAACATGTGTCGAAATAGGAATCGATCCAAAGGTCACGACCCTCAACATCGCATCCACACATACAATAAGAGATAAGGACACTTTCTAGAAAATCCCAAACCCCCAAAAGTATAAAAACACCCCCAAATAACCCCAAACGACCCACCCAGTCAGGTTTAAACCGAAAATGAACATATGCCGAAATTGGTATCGATTTGATGGTCATGACCCTCAACATCGCATCCACACGTTTAATAAGAATTAAGGACAATTTTTGGAAAATTCCAAACCCAAAAAAGTATACAAATGCCCCCAAATAACCCCAAACGACCCACCCGGTCTGGTTTAAACTGAAAATGCACATATGCTGAAATAGGTATCGATTCGAAGGTCACGACCCTCAACATTGCATCCACACGTCTAATAAGAGAAAATGACACTTTTTAGAAAATCCAAAGCCTATAAAAGTACAGAAATGCCCCTATATAACCCCAAACGACCCACCCTATCTGGTTTAAACCGAAAATGAACATATGCCAAAATAGAAATCGATTCTAAGGTCAGGACCCTCAACATCGTATCCGCACGTCTTATGACAGACAAGGACACTTTTTAGAAAATACCAAACCCAAAAAAGTACAGAAATGCCTCCAAATAGCCCCAAATGACTCACCTGGTCCAGTCTAAATAAAAAATGAACATATGTCAAAATAGGTGTTGATTCGAAGCCCACCACCCTCAAAATCAAATCCACACGCCAAATAAGAGATTAGGACAATTTTTTGAAAAATCCCAAGCCCAAAAAAATAGAGAAATGCCCCCAAATAACCCCAAACGACCCACCCCCTCTGGTTTAAATTGAAAATGAACATATGTCGAATTAGGTATCGATTCGAAGGTCACGACCCACAAAATCACATCCACACGTTTAATAAGAGATAAGGACAATTTTTTAAACATCCCAAGCCCAAAAAAGTATAGAAATGCCCCAAAATAACCCCAACCGACCCACCCGCTCTGGTTTAAATCGAAAATGAACATATGTCAAAATAGGTGTTGATTCGAAGCCCACAACCCTCAAAATCACATCCACACGTCAAATATGAGATCAGGACAATTTTTAGAAAATCCTAAGCCCAAAAAAATATAGAAATGCCCCCAAATAACCCCAAACTACCCACCCGGTCTGGTTTAAATTGAAAATGAACATATGTCGAATTAGGTATCGATTCGAAGGTCACGACCCACAAAATCACATCCACACGTCTAATAAGAGATAAGGACAATTTTAAAAAATCCCAAGCCCAAAAAGTATAGAAATGCCCCCAAATAGAACCAAACAACCTACCCGGTCTGGTTTAAACCAAAATGAACATATGTTGAAATAGGAATCGATTGAAAGGTCACAACCCTCAACATCGTATCCACACATACAATAAGAGATATGGACACTTTCTAGAAAATCCCAAACCCACAAAAGTATAAAAATGCCCCCAAATAACCCCAAAGGACCTACCCGGTCAGGTTTAAACCGAAAATGAACATATGCCTAAATTGATATCGATTTGATGGTCATGACCCTCAACATCGCATCCACACGTTTAATAAGAATTAAGGACACTTTTTGGAAAATTCCAAACCCAAAAAGTATAGAAATGCCCCGATAACCCCAAGCGACCCACCGGTCTGGTTTAAACCGAAAATGAACATATGTCAAAATAGGTATCGATTTGAAGGTCATGGCCCTCAACATCGCATCCACACGTCTAATAAGAAAAATGACACTTTTAGAAAATCCAAAGCCTAAAAAAGTATAGAAATGCCCCTATATAACCCCAAACGACCCACCCTATCTGGTTTAAACCGAAAATGAACATATGCCAAAATAGAAATCGATTCTAAGGTCAGGACCCTCAACATCGTATCCACACGTCTTATGAGAGATAAGGACACTTTTTAGAAAATACCAAACCCAAAAAAGTATTGTGCAAATGCCTCCAAATAGCCCCAAATGACTCACCTGGTCCAGTCTAAATAAAAAATGAACATATGTCAAAATAGGTATCGATCTGAAGCTCACGACCCTCAAAATCACATCCACACATCTAATAAGAGATAAGGACACTTTTTAGAAAATCACAAGCCGAAAAATGTACATGAAATGCCCCCAAATAACCCCAAACGACCCACCGTCTGGTTTAAATCGAAAATGAACATATGTCGAAATAGGTGTTGATTGAAGCCCACAACCCTCAAAATCAAATCCACACGTCAAATAAGAGATTAGGACAATTTTTGAAAAATCCCAAGCCCAAAAAATAGAGAAATGCCCCCAAATAACCCCAAACGACCCACCCCTCCGGTTTAAATTGAAAATGAACATATGTCGAATTAGGTATCGATTCGAAGGTCACGACCCACAAAATCACATCCACACGTTTAATAAGAGATAAGGACAATTTTTTAAACATCCCAAGCCCAAAAAAGTATAGAAATGCCCCAAAATAACCCCAAACGACCCACCCGGTCTGGTTTAAATCGAAAATGAACATATGTCAAAATAGGTGTTGATTCGAAGCCCACAACCCTCAAAATCACATCCACACGTCAAATATGAGATCAGGACAATTTTTAGAAAATCCTTAGCCCAAAAAAATATAGAAATGCCCCCAAATAACCCCAAACGACCCACCCGGTCTGGTTTAAATTGAAAATGAACATATGTCGAATTAGGTATCGATTCGAAGGTCACGACCCACAAAATCACATCCACACGTCTAATAAGAGATAAGGACAATTTTTAAAAATCCCAAGCCCAAAAAGTATAGAAATGCCCCCAAATAGAACCAAACAACCTACCCGTCTGGTTTAAACCAAAATGAACATATGTTGAAATAGGAATCGATTGAAAGGTCACAACCCTCAACATCGTATCCACACATACAATAAGAGATATGGACACTTTCTAGAAAATCCCAAACCCACAAAAGTATAAAAATGCCCCCAAATAACCCCAAAGGACCTACCGGTCGGGTTTAAACCGAAAATGAACATATGCCAAAATTGATATCGATTTGATGGTCATGACCCTCAACATCGCATCCACACGTTTAATAAGAATTAAGGACACTTTTTGGAAAATTCCAAACCCAAAAAAGTATAGAAATGCCCCCAGATAACCCCAAACGACCCACCCGGTCTGGTTTAAACCGAAAATGAACATATGTCAAAATAGGTATCGATTTGAAGGTCATGGCCCTCAACATCGCATCCACACGTCTAATAAGAGAAAATGACACTTTTTAGAAAATCCAAAGCCTAAAAAAGTACAGAAATGCCCCTATATAACCCCAAACGACCCACCCTATCTGGTTTAAACCGAAAATGAACATATGCCAAAATAGAAATCGATTCTAAGGTCAGGACCCTCAACATCGTATCCGCACGTCTTATGACAGACAAGGACACTTTTTAGAAAATACCAAACCCAAAAAAGTACAGAAATGCCTCCAAATAGCCCCAAATGACTCACCTGGTCCAGTCTAAATAAAAAATGAACATATGTCAAAATAGGTATCGATACGAAGCTCACGACCCTCAAAATCACATCCACACATCTAATAAGAGATAAGGACACTTTTTAGAAAATCACAAGCCGAAAAATGTACAGAAATGCCCCCAAATAACCCCAAACGACCCACCCGATCTGGTTTAAATCGAAAATGAACATATGTCGAAATAGGTGTTGATTCGAAGCCCACAACCCTCAAAATCAAATCCACACGTCAAATAAGAGATTAGGACAATTTTTTGAAAAATCCCAAGCCCAAAAAAATAGAGAAATGCCCCCAAATAACCCCAAACGACCCACCCCCTCCGGTTTAAATTGAAAATGAACATATGTCGAATTAGGTATCGATTCGAAGGTCACGACCCACAAAATCACATCCACACGTTTAATAAGAGATAAGGACAATTTTTTAAACATCCCAAGCCCAAAAAAGTATAGAAATGCCCCAAAATAACCCCAAACGACCCACCCGGTCTGGTTTAAATCGAAAATGAACATATGTCAAAATAGGTGTTGATTCGAAGCCCACAACCCTCAAAATCACATCCACACGTCAAATATGAGATCAGGACAATTTTTAGAAAATCCTAAGCCCAAAAAAATATAGAAATGCCCCCAAATAACCTCAAACGACCCACCCGGTCTGGTTTAAATTGAAAATGAACATATGTCGAATTAGGTATCGATTCGAAGGTCACGACCCACAAAATCACATCCACACGTCTAATAAGAGATAAGGACAATTTTTAAAAAATCCCAAGCCCAAAAAGTATAGAAATGCCCCCAAATAGAACCAAACGACCTACCCGGTCTGGTTTAAACCAAAATGAACATATGTTGAAATAGGAATCGATTGAAAGGTCACAACCCTCAACATCGTATCCACACATACAATAAGAGATATGGACACTTTCTAGAAAATCCCAAACCCACAAAAGTATAAAAATGCCCCCAAATAACCCCAAAGGACCTACCCGGTCAGGTTTAAACCGAAAATGAACATATGCCGAAATTGATATCGATTTGATGGTCATGACCCTCAACATCGCATCCACACGTTTAATAAGAATTAAGGACACTTTTTGGAAAATTCCAAACCCAAAAAAGTATAGAAATGCCCCCAGATAACCCCAAACGACCCACCCGGTCTGGTTTAAACCGAAAATGAACATATGTCAAAATAGGTATCGATTTGAAGGTCATGGCCCTCAACATCGCATCCACACGTCTAATAAGAGAAAATGACACTTTTTAGAAAATCCAAAGCCTAAAAAAGTACAGAAATGCCCCTATATAACCCCAAACGACCCACCTATCTGGTTTAAACCGAAAATGAACATATGCCAAAATAGAAATCGATTCTAAGGTCAGGGACCCTCAACATCGTATCCACACGTCTTATGAGACAAGGACACTTTTTAGAAAATACCAAACCCAAAAAAGTACAGAAATGCCTCCAAATAGCCCCAAATGACTCACCTGGTCCAGTCTAAATAAAAATGAACATATGTCAAAATAGGTATCGATACGAAGCTCACGACCCTCAAAATCACATCCACACATCTAATAAGAGATAAGGACACTTTTAGAAAATCACAAGCCGAAAAATGTCTGAAATGCCCCCAAATAACCCCAAACGACCCACGTCTGGTTTAAATCGAAAATGAACATATGTCGAAATAGGTGTTGATTCGAAGCCCACAACCCTCAAAATCAAATCCACACGTCAAATAAGAGATCAGGACAATTTTTTGAAAAATCCCAAGCCCAAAAAAATAGAGAAATGCCCCCAAATAACCCCAAACGACCCACCCCTCCGGTTTAAATTGAAAATGAACATATGTCGAATTAGGTATCGATTCGAAGGTCACGACCCACAAAATCACATCCACACGTTTAATAAGAGATAAGGACAATTTTTTAAACATCCCAAGCCCAAAAAGTATAGAAATGCCCCAAAATAACCCCAAACGACCCACCCGGTCTGGTTTAAATCGAAAATGAACATATGTCAAAATAGGTGTTGATTCGAAGCCCACAACCCTCAAAATCACATCCACACGTCAAATATGAGATCAGGACAATTTTTAGAAAATCCTAAGCCCAAAAAAATATAGAAATGCCCCCAAATAACCCCAAACGACCCACCCGGTCTGGTTTAAATTGAAAATGAACATATGTCGAATTAGGTATCGATTCGAAGGTCACGACCCACAAAATCACATCCACACGTCTAATAAGAGATAAGGACAATTTTTAAAAAATCCCAAGCCCAAAAAGTATAGAAATGCCCCCAAATAGAACCAAACGACCTACCCGGTCTGGTTTAAACCAAAATGAACATATGTTGAAATAGGAATCGATTGAAAGGTCACAACCCTCAACATCGTATCCACACATACAATAAGAGATATGGACACTTTCTAGAAAATCCCAAACCCACAAAAGTATAAAAATGCCCCCAAATAACCCCAAAGGACCTACCCGGTCAGGTTTAAACCGGAAATGAACATATGCCGAAATTGATATCGATTTGATGGTCATGACCCTCAACATCGCATCCACACGTTTAATAAGAATTAAGGACACTTTTTGGAAAATTCCAAACCCAAAAAAGTATAGAAATGCCCCCAGATAACCCCAAACGACCCACCCGGTCTGGTTTAAACCGAAAATGAACATATGTCAAAATAGGTATCGATTTGAAGGTCATGGCCCTCAACATCAAATCCGCACGTCTAATAAGAGATGAGGACACTTTTTAGAAAATCCCAAACCCAAAAAAGTATAGAAATGCCCCCAAATAACCCCAAACGACCCACCTGGTTTGGTTTAAACCAAAAATGAACATATATCGAATTAGGTATCGATTCGAAGGACACGACCCTCAACATCGCATCCACACGTCTAATAAGAGATAAGGACACCTTTTAGAAAATCCCAGGCCCAAAAAAGTATTGAAATGCCCCCAAATAACCCACCCGGTCGTAGGACCTTGGAAAGTACAACCTCTCAAGAGTAGAATCCTTGCTTTAGCTAATGATTTGAGAATGAAAGAATTCACCCATGTTTGGAGAGAACAAAATCGACCAGCAGATTTTATGGCTGCAGTCCCTTGCGACTCACATGGGGTAGTTTGGGATCCTGGAGATTTCCCCCCTGCCCTTATTGACTACCTTGAGCAGGACTCGGATTTTGTCACTTATTACAGGCCGTAGCCTTTTTGGCTCGGTTCTTGTTTGATGGGGCCTGTCCCATCGTGCTTTGGGTTCTCTTCCCCTTGTCGGGTTCTTAGAGAATGCCTTCTTTTGTAGTTTTTTCCTCCTTTTCTAATACAACCTTCTTACTTATCGAAAAAAAAAAAAACGACCCACCCGGTCTGGTTTAAATCGAAAATGAACATATGTCGAAATAGGTGTTGATTCGAAGCCCACAACCCTCAAAATCACATCCACACGTCAAATAAGAGATCAGAACAATTTTTAGAAAATCCCAAGCCCAAAAAAATACAGAAACGCCCCCAAATAACCCAAAACGACCCACCCGATCTGGTTTAAATTGAAAATGAACATATGTCGAAATAGGTATCGATTCGAAGGTCACGACCCACAAAATCACATCCACACGTCTAATAAGAGATAAGGACAATTTTTAAAAAATCCCAAGCCCAAAAAAGTACAGAAATGACCCCAAATAACCCCAAACGACCCACCCGGTCTGGTTTAAACCAAAATGAACATATGTCAAAATAGGAATCGATTCAAAGGTCATGACCCTCAACATCGCATCCACACGTACAATAAGAGTTAAGGACACTTTCTAGAAAATCCCAAACCCCCAAAAGTATAAAAATACCCCCAAATAACCCCAAACGACCCACCCGGTCAGGTTTAAACCGAAAACGAACATATGCCAAAATTGGTATCGATTTGATGGTCATGACCCTCAACATCGCATCCACACGTTTAATAAGAATTAAGGACACTTTGTGGAAAATTCCAAACCCAAAAAAGTATAGAAATGCCCCCCAAATAACCCCAAACGACCCACCCG